>NC_056736.1:325989703-326159703 GCF_019279795.1 Protopterus annectens
AAGGTACAGCAACAGTGGTCCCTCTCCATAAAGGTGGTGCCTCAACGGATCCTGGAAACTATCGCCCCATAAGTCTGACTAGCTCGGTCTGCAAAGCTATGGAAAGGATCATCATGGACCTCATAAATAAAGATATTGGGGACCTACAAACACTGGATCCTACCCAGTTCGGCTTTGTTAAGGGCAGATCCTGCCTCTTAAACCTGGTTGATTTCTTTGAAACAGTCACCAAGGCCATTGACGAGGGAAGGTGGTCCACACAGCCTACCTGGACCGCAAAGCCTTCGATACAATACCCCACTCGGGCATTATAGATAAGCTCACAAGCTTAAATATAAACCCCTATGTCACTAGATGGATTGCAAACTGGCTCAAGGACAGAACCCACATGGTTAGAATTGCTGGAGCCATGTCAGACTCAAACCAGTTACAAGTGGTGTCCCACAAGGCTCAGTCCTGGGACCTCTCTTGTTCGGTATATATTTCTCGGAGGTACAGGCCAACACGGAAGGACTGCGGCTGACCAAGTTCGCAGATGACTGCAAACTGGGTGCCATAATCGACTCTCCAGCCGACACAAGCATCCTTCAAAAGGGCCTCATAGAAACAGACAACTGGTGCCAGTGCCATGGCCTCAAGCTAAATGCCAAAAAGCGTATAGTCATCCCCTTTGGCAAAAACAAAGTGCCCACAAATTACCACATAGGTGGAAATCCATTAAGTACAGAAGAAGTAATTAGGGACCTGGGGACCCAAGTTGATAGCAATCTCTCATTTGACAACCACGTGGCCAAAGTGGTTAGAAAAACATTTTATATAGCCCACCTAATCATGAAGGGATTCACATCTAGATCAGGGAGGTCATCGTGCCTCTTTACTCATCCCTCATCAGGCCCATAATTGAGTACAATGCCCCTTTTGGGATGTACCTTACCAGACACCTGCAGCAACTGGAAAGACCCCAAAAGTACCTCACCAAGAGGATCAAAGGGCTCAAACAGATGCCATATGCTGCCCGGTTAAAGAAACTCCAGCTCTACTCAGTGGCATACCGCCTGTTCAGAGGCGATCTGTGCCTGACGTATAAAGCCATGTCCAACCCGAATTAATGGACATGCTGCACCTCAGAAAATCCAAATCCCATCGAGCTATGTGCTTGAGAGACTTGAACCTCAGCACTGAAATAAATAGGACATGCTGGAGGGACAGATTCATAACCCAGAGGCTCCCTTCACTCTGGAATAAAATCCCAGTCCAGGTTAGGCAGAGTCCCTCATTGACTCTCTTCAAGAGGAATCTTGATGAGTGGATGGGAGATCGTAGGTTTACCCCGGGTATCACTTCTGTGTCACTGTTAGATAGAGGCACAGTATACTAACCTCGAAAAAGGGCATAGCAAAATAAATTTAAAATGGGTGGCGAAAGCCAAACACATTCTGGCTAGGCTTATAAATGCCCTAGGGCAGATAGCCTAGTATGAACCTATGAACCTATGAACCTATAAATTCCTGAGCTCCCTTTTATTCCTATATAAATATTTAAATAATAACAGTATTCCTTAAACAGAAGCTAAGCCCCTCAATGTACCACACATGTTGAATGCGCCCCCGACTTTATAAAATCAACTCCAAGGATGTTTCAACATTAAAAAAATCTAATCCAACATAGTAATCACTTATGGAAAAGACAGCTTGTGTTTCCCATCTATCAGCTGATCCTTCAAAATTATTGTGCAACTGCAGCTCTATCAGATGTTGTTCCAGCATGACACCTTTCAGTTCACTTTTTCCATTTAGGTACTATTGGAACACAGTGGTTTTAGAGAAATACATTATCATGTTATGTCATTTACTTCATAACTTCTAGCAGGTGTGGCTTACTCTGCAGTCAGGAATTCAATATTGCATTTGATTGGCTTTTCTTAACAGCCTGTTTTTAGGTCCCAGCTGGAATGATTCTGTCCTTTCATTTCCAACCTAGTGACAGCCAGACATAAAAAAGCCAGTGTGCAAGCAGACACGGGGGGATTTCTGCTATGTAAATGACTTTGTCAGCACCAAAGCAGATCATTCTAAATAACAGCCCAACTCATGCCTGAGTATGGCAAGTGCTTTTTATTGCAGAAGCAATTGTTGCATAATGGCTCAAAAACATCCTGATTTTGTATATACTCTAACTGCTGCTCCTGCATGCTGCAAAAGAGCTATATGAAGGGGCATGTAATGGATGTAACATAGCACATGTAGCTGAGTGAGAGGAGGTGGGATGAATGAAGTATCCTGCACCTTCAACAGTAGAGCAGATGGATCCTGTTATTTATATATATACTCTCTGATGGAGATACACGTGTAGGAGATGTGTCCTGTGATATAACCTTTAAGCTTCTTCGAGGTTGATGTAAGCAAGCATTTCCTTTACATTCCCCTCCCTTTCCAACTGGCTCCTCCCACTCTGCTAACTAAACCCAGGCTATCTGGGTCATACTCAGGGCTCCATGCCTGTATTTTAGGCACTCATCTGAGTCACAGTCACAATTCCATTTCTCTGTTGTAAGGATCCAAACAGTCTCCCTATAAAACAAAAAAATCTGAAACATCTTAGTCTGTTTGTCTTCGATAAAGTTTAAAAATAAAGGACAATAATGAAGAAGCTGAAGAGAAGAAGAACAACATCTTCCAAGATCAAAAACAAGAAAATATTTTTTTGTATATTCTGTAATCTTTAAAAATTAAATAGTAGTAAAACTCATTCTGTTATCTATATAATACATCCATAGAATAACTGTTACTGAAATATAGAATTATGTATTCTTAAACTAGAACAACATATCCAGACTTTTTCTTTTCATAAATAATATGTAAGAAAGGTAACTGAACTCTGGTTAAATGTGAATGATAATACTGTCAGGAGATTTTTCTGGTTCATATTAATAATGTCATTACTCTATGGCCTTATACTGCAGAGTTAATAATTGTGGGAGGAAGATTAATAAATGAAAGTTAATTGGTTGGATTGTGTACTCTGATTGATGTAGAGTAGCACAAGGGAACATATATAAGAAGACCCATCATTTAAAATGGTGTACATGACTGGAAAAATATGAAAAAGAAAAAAAAAATTCATTATCAGATAAATCACAATAAGCTACATTTCAAGGAAAAAAAATGATTAGTAAATTAAAACACTTTTGAAAAGGTCAGTGAATGTTAACATAATTAAGGAATCAAACAATAAAAGAACATGCGATATGATCGTGAAAGACAATTGTTATGAGTAGCATGGGACATTATAAAATAACAGAGGCCAACATCACATAAGATGGAAATTATATAAAAAAAGTCGGAATTTAATTATGATGATTGCTTTCTTGACACTTGCAAAGAGGCAGTGAGAAAGAAAATGTTTTTAATGCAAACTTTAAAAATGGACTTACAAAGAAGAAAAGTATTTTTAAGATCTATGGAAACTTTAGACGGTAGAGAAAACAAAAGATCAAATAACTGTGCTGATACCTTTTGAAAAAATAATGGTAATTCATATTATAAAATATGTATTTGCAATTCTCTGTTTGGGCCTGTGTAATAAAATAATAAATTATGTTCACCTAAGAGTGTGTTATAGTAGCGTTTTGCTTATAATACCTCATTTGCCATTATTTACATAGTTTTAGATTAGGGGGGTGGAATGGCATTATCTGTGCAATCCAGGAGGTTATCTTCTTCCATACTTTAAAGAGCAAACGTTACTGTTTCTGATTTTTTGGATGTCATGTATTCTGTTTGGATATGAAATGCTCTTCCTGTCAGCAATACATAGTTATTGGATCTTTTTACTGACTTGTCCTGATAGACATTACGCATGAATTCTTGCAGTAGTTGTACAGGCTGGCTGCAAAGTATGCCACCAGTGGGGATAATGCTCTGCCTCTTAGAGATAACCATGGATGGTTACTGTTATGTCATAAGAGTGTTTAAAGGATATGCATTTCTGTTAACATTTAAGTAAAGAGAAATGGACAGTAATGTTATTGCATTCATTAGCACTTCTGGGGTTGCAGTTATTTGCTTGTTTTATTAATTCTTTTACTTACTTATTATTTACTGCTGTTTGTTTACTAGGTAAGTGGACTGGTCTTACTGATAATTTTTCAGCCGCAATCCAAACTCAAAAAAGTAGAAAATACAATAAGATCTTACTAACTAATAATATCACATACATACAGAATGAGTAAGTGATACAATTCAGTGGATAATGACACATTCAATGCAGAGGTAAGACTAAGAAAACTCCAGTCAGAGTGCATTAAGGGAAATATAAATAGAAAAAATGCAAGTCAAAATATGCGCAAAATACACTGCAATCATACCGAAACATAAGCTCATATATACATGTGAAATATACATGTATAAAATGTCACATTATGAGACTGAGAAATGTTTCTGAAATGCATTCTGTTATCTATGCTATTACATATTAAGTTTCCTAGCCATTGCTGTTGTAGCAGTTGCAGGTAGAGTCTGTAAAGAAATGTTCTTTAAGTCATCTTTCAACCTTTTTATGGTTCCTACATTTTCAATGTCAGTAGGCAGTTGATTCCAGGTATCAAGTCTCAGTCTCGAAAAGGCTCTCTCACCTTTAGCGGTTTTAAATGGAGGGTGTTCCAAATATAAATTGTTGCCCAGTGAACTTCTGGGTTCATAAGGGCTGTCTTGCAAATGTAATTTCACTTTTGGGGGGATAGTGATCATGCTATAGAACCTTGTGAATTATAGCATTAAGAGGAAAAGTGGCCCTATGAGGTACAGAAGGCCTTTTGGAATTTTGTAGCAAACTGAAGTGGTTCATCTGAGTGTCTGTCAATAGAATGAATCTGCAGATTTTGTTGCTCAACAGTCTACATTCTGTGAGCAGTGTAAGCAGAATGCATAGAGAGAGAAAAGGAAGGCCATATTTCAATGTAGATATTAAATTATTTTTGGAAATGGCCTTGCAAATAGTGGGTGAGAGGAGGTGACTGAGTAACACAGTTTAATTGAGTGTGGACCTTATTAGTGAGAATGTCTTTATATGAGAAAAGAAGAGAGTAGAGTCAAGTATATGGCTTGGGTAACTCTGTTTACTGACATCAGGTTTTATGCTCCAGTTAAAATTTGTTAAGAGAACAGGAGGGATGCAGGGTCATTTATTGGTTAAGCCAGAGTATCATGTTAGTTTTCTTAGAGTTAATTAGTAGCTTGTTACAGGTGTACCAGGTGCATAAGTGACTGAAGTTGCCCTGTAACATGGTTTGCAGTTCACAGTGGATTGCAGGAGCAGCACATCATCTGCATACATAAAAAAATTGAGATTTGGTAGTTCTAGGAAGAGATCATTGATAAAGACTGAGAAGAGAAGAAGACTTAGGACAAAACCTTGCAGTTCACCTGTGTTAATTGTACTTGCAGAAGAAAAAGATGAGATATTAGTATGGACCTGGAATGTTCTATCTTTGAGATAGTTTCAAAACCAGTTACCACCAAAGTTTATTATTTTGGGTTTATTAACAAGGAAGCTATGACTGACTATTTCAAAAACTTTTGTCATGCCACAGAGTGATCTGTAATAATGGGTCCCTCATTCAGATTGCAGTAAATGGTATCAGTGACCAATACCGGGAACGACAATGTACTGAAGGAACTATGAAAGCACTGTTGTGCATCACGTAACAAGCCATAACTGTTAATGTAGTTAAGTAATTGTTTGTATAAAGCTGTTGAAATATTTTGGTAACGGCACATGTTACTAATAGGTCTGTAATCCTTCACCCTGTTACTTAAGGTGGTGGGATTGCAAGTGAATGCTTGAATGCTGGTAGGATGGTGCCTGAGAGAGAAAGAGAGAGAGAGAGACAGGTCAAAAATATGAGTAATGGGATTAGTAATGTTTTCAGCTGCAAGCTGAAAGGGTAAGATTTGGATACTGAATTAAGTTAGGGAAGATTGCTGTAGTGGACTGCAGAAAGTGGGCATAGTCATTAGCAAAGTAAGAGTGGCTCGATGCTATTGGTTCATTTTTGGTAGTTGAAGAGTTATTCAATCTCCCTTACAAGCATTTTATTTTACAAAACAAAAGGAGTCTAGACCAGTTTGCTTCCTATTTATGTCTGAGGAGCATGGCTTTTATAATATTTGTTGATGTTCATGTTTCTTTCATTAGCCTCAGAAATGTTTGACATAGTTCATATTTTGAGGGTTCCTTTACCGGTTCATCCAGAAGGAATGTCTTTTATTTTGTTCTTATTACCCAGACTACACCATGAGCTACTCTGTGATCTATGCCCTCTTTTGTAAGGGGTAAAGTACATCTTGAATCATGGTCAGTATTGAATTAAAGTCTAAAACAGTGGTGAGGTCAGTCATACCATACATGTGAATGATCTTCATTCAGTTACTTGAATTGTTTCTTTTATATGTTTTAAATGACTAAATGGAATTAATGGGTGAGTTTCCACGCACAGCACTGAGAGTATTTCATGTAAAGCTACCTATACTGTATGTCAGTTAGTATTATTTGGTCACATCTGGAGCTAGAGGCAGATCTTGTGTCTATTCAAGTAGGAGCCTGTATTTTTGAGCCAGGGTATATTGCTGCAACATTTTTTCAGAGGAAGAGAATCCTTCCTAATACCATTGATACCGATTTCAAGAAGAATTATTGTACTATTACCTACACATTTGGGGAATATATTTTGTAATGATTTATGTAAAACAGAAACAGATGATGATGGGGGATGCCAACTCTAGCAATCCGCATGTAAATATGTCCACCTAATGTGAAATGTGAGTGCACCTAGCTGGGAATCTCGTCATCTGTTGTATAAGAACTAGTGTAACCCACAATGGTAATTCACATATTCATTTTGATTAAAATGAAAGCAACATCCCTTGCCAATCAGATCTAGAAACTGGTCTGTTGTTATCGTAGTATGATAGATAGACAGATAGATATAGCTATAGATATAGATATAGATATAGGTATAGATTTAAATATAGATATAGATGTTGATATAGATACAGAGTTATTTTGTATAACAGTAGAAGGGTAGCAATCATCCTTCAACCAGGTTTCTGCTATGGCTAGAACATGAGAATTTTGTGATAACAGCCATTGTTTAGAATTGGCCCATTTATTATTAGCACTGCATGCATCAAGGCAAGCGATTTTATTGCCTTTATTTTTTATATGATTTGTGATTGAGTTCTATAACTAAGGTAGTCCTGAGTATGACTGGATATTTCTTGAATGAATAAGTTTGAATAGGAAATACAATTTTGAGAAAAGATCCTTATCTTTATCTTTTCAGGTAGTGATTGGTGATCTCTGATGGAAAATGGTTTGCAGTAGAAATTGTTTCCTGGTAACATCGGAGAGTTTATTGCTGGCATCAATCAGCAAGTTGCACATTCTTATTTGCCAGTAGTGGGCAGTGTAGAGTTGGAGGCTTCCTGACACTAGTGAGAAAGAAGATGAGAAGGTATCTGTACTGAACCTACTGAAGGCTAAAGTGACCATTAGAATACTGATGTAACATGTTAATGCAAGTGGTGGGAGTTTAAATATTGGCATTATAAATTAGTCTGCAAGTCTTTTGGATTTAACATTGTAAGACTGAGTTGGAGAGTGGATGGAGATAGGTAATGGGGGCAAGAGTAGTATTGTAGTAGAAATATAGCAGGGCACTTGTAGAGTGATACATTTGGGTATAATGGAGAGACTGGGCTGCTGGCATCATTAAGGAGAGTGATGAAATCTTTTTCATCTTATCTACAGGAGGCAGAAAGATGGGCTAAAGAATCTGCCCAGCCGAACTACCACCTAGGCTGTAAATGCAGTCTAACTCATTTGATTGCAAGCCGGAACTCCAGCTTAGAAAGAAGACCGTATACTTATTCAGCTACCAAGGCTGTGTACAGTCTCTGCCACCTAGGCTACAAGAAAAAATAATCAGTTAAGGGTAGAAGGACCAGAGCATAGCTGTCACCTAAGATGTGTGCAAAGGTTAAGTTGCACAGTCATCTAGGCTGTTGGCATAGTAGTACAAAGTAACAAAATGAAAACTCATCTTCCAGTCCATAAAATAACTGGATCTTAGAAGAGATTAAGGTGATCAGCTGATCTGCAACCTAGGCTGTATGCATAGGTTAAACTGTATAGGAAACCTACTAATTGTAGACTGTTGAAATGAAAGCATACTTAATCAATTAAAATGACCTGATAATAGAAGGAGGTCAGCCTATCTGCAACATGGTTGTGCGGTACAGTTTATCTGCCACTTAGACTGCTGGAGTAGAAGTAAAGAAGGTATTAGGATATACAATGAAAGTGTGCCTATCTGATATCGAGCCTATGAAACTATTCTACGTTGCACAACTCATACGTAAGGGCATGGTATTCGGGTCCAACAAGGTCATTGTTCTGTTCTATTTGTCATTGACTGCACCAAACCTTTCAACATGTAACTGACCAGGCACTTACAACAGCTTGAGAGACCACAGAAGTTTCTCCAAAAAAGAATACAATGAGTAAACCACTAGTCCTCTGCAGACCATCTCACAGCCCTGTCCCTGTACTCAGTCTCCTACAGATTGCTGCCCAGAAACCTATGTCTGGCCTACAAGGCATTCTCTGGTCCCATACTGATAGATTTATAATTATATATAGAATAGCAATTGTCTGTTTTCTGTCTTATAGCCATATCTTATACATTCCAACACAACACAAACCTATGTATTGCATTTTTAAGGTTGCTATATTCCCTCTAATTTTCTTAATATCACCAGTCTCATGTCAGATTCCATAGTTATTGTTTTTAAATGTTCCTCTCTTTTTACATTTCTGTTGATTTTTTTTTTTTTTTTTTTTTTTTGTTTGCTGCCAAAGTATTTTTTTTGTCTCTTTTTTTATATTAAACTTAAGCTGCCAAGATTTGGTCCTCATCTAGCTTAGCATTTCAGATGCATTGCTATTTTTTTTATCTGCAGAACACTAGTTTTTCATCCCAGACATCATGCAGTGTTATTTACAAATAAAACAAAAATGGCTTTCACAGTTGCCTGACATGTTGCCTATAATAAACGGGAGGGCCGTAAGCAGAAATACCAGTGAAACATAACTGTGCATTCATTAGTATGTTTCAACTATTGTTATGCAGTGCTGGTTTAGCCAGGTCTCTTTGTAGTGGTACATATACAAAAGAAACCAAGAACGACATTGAATTGCAAATTCTAATGCAGCACATTGTTCTCAATCAGCTCTGTAATGTATGTGAAAAATTGCCATATCCTTTTCCTGTAATCATGGTAAAGATCAGTTTATTGGAAGTGGGAGCTTACAAGTATTCGGGTTGTTGAAGAATGTAGAACAAACATGGCTTCATATGAATGATTTCTTGATCTCAGACTGAAAATTAGTTAACACTATTCAAAAGGGAATAACTAAGATCATGTTTTAGGTTTGTCTAAACAACATGGTCAAGTGAGAAATGGTGCTGCCTCTTTGTAGGAATCCATCAATAAATAGAGTAGTTCTGTGCCTTTTTAAAAATACTAAGTCCTGTTTTGTGAAAGTTTTCCATGACAACTATTCCATAAATGAGGGCTGTGAAGGGCTGCAATTTGGCCAGATTGGCTGTAGTCTCAGACCACATGACCTGGTTCATTTTGTGCAACCACGAATGGCCAATTATGCAAATTGTTTTCCCAGGGAAAACATTTGCTTGGCCATAATCGGGGATTTGCCCTTTTCCCCGATGTAAAGCAATCTTGGAGTCGGTATATTTAGTTGGAGAGTTGGTTAGGGTTTTAAAGTTTGTTTGTTTTTTTTTTTTTGACCAAGCGAATTGCGAATTTTTTCATGGGGAAAAAATTTGTGCAATTGGCCATTCGCAGTTTTCAGCATTCGACATTTAGGTGTCAACGTTTAGGCATTCGACAATCTAAATATTCAATGTTGCATTATAGACGCACTGGTATAGTTGATACAAAGTTCGAAGTGTTAGTTTAGGATGACTGCTAACAACAAAAACTATACTTCCAACAGAATGTAAATTTAGTTGGCAATACTTAAAAGGACATTTCCCTTTCCTCAGAGTGTTCACCCAAGATTGGATAACTATTCTTTAAGCAGTTTAGATTAAGGCCACTGCCCACTCAGTCTCAAGATAAGAGAAACCGTCTTTCAGGGTTGGTAGAATGCTGCTAACTTCTTAATCTGAGGAGTAAAAAGCAACATTATTAATATAGTAAAGGAGGTCAGATGTAAGTTTTCATATATTATATACTTTAATTGAAAAAGTAAGAGGCCCAACCATAAAACCTTGAGAAACAGTGCTGATGAGTACCTTGCTTGTGTAAGTTAATAATTTAACATCAATTGAGAGAGGATTTATGTCTCAGGGTAGATCCGGTATAAAACCTCAAAATTAGTCTTCTGCAAACATACCACATGAGGCAAAATCCTCAAATGCATACCTGTGGAACATTTCTGGAGAATCACTAAAAATGTTTTTTGTGGAGTTACAAGTCCCCAGCACCTCCTCACATGAGAAGTTTTGTTCCCACACACACCAGAGTGACTTCTCCATGTTTAAATAACACCAGGGAAAAGAGAAAACTCCCACCTAGCCACAGACAGGTCACATAACTGCAGTCCCACAATAGAGCCAATACAGTGTTAAAATTCTGGAAGCTACTGTTTCAGGAAGTCTTTTATGGGTATTAATTTTATGAGAAATCTACATTTGAATAGATGAAGTTCTACAAATGAATGTATGGGACAATTGTTTATAGGACATTCTAGCTAGCATCAGGCCCTTGGCAGCTGTCAAGGTTATCTTATACTGGATCCTGCTCTGGTTCCTTCTCTCAGCAATCAGTTCTTTGCGCTTGAGCCATATAGGCATTTCATTCAATTACAGTCATTTGCATTGAGTCAATTACTATCAATCCTAAAACATCAAACATCAATAATGAATTTCTTACTATCATTTTTGAAATTTTATGACTCAGTGTTTCTAGCTTGACTTTTATTAAATACTTTTTTATTAGAATAAGAAATTTGGGACTTGATGTTGGCTATGCTTTTCTGAAGTTTGACTACAGTGTTTTCTATAGTAGATTGCTGAGAGAGGGAATCAGAGTAGGATCTATTACAAAGTAACCTTGGCACCTGCCTAGGGCCTGATGCTAGCTGGGATGCCCTATAAGCTTCAGTGTTGAAAACAGTTGTCCCAACATGTTCCACCCACATTTCTCAACTCTGATTATTCCATCTAAATCTTAGCCTGCTCTACTGCTCCTTTTTGACAAGTAACAGCTCCAATTTCTTTTTCTTTTTCTTTCATTATGTAGAGCCTGTTTTATAAAGATATATATATATATATATATATATATATATATATATATATATATATATATATATATATATACAAACATCCTTGATCTTGTCATAGTCAAAACTAACCAATAGTGGACAAGCCTACAGTTCAGCACTACTAGGGTCATTTTGAAAGAGCAGACCTTCTGCTATCCAGTGTGACTCTGGTAAGTAACTATGTAGTGCATTATCTATTCAATTTGTGTATGTGAGTTTATGAGGGCATGCATGTGCCTTGAGCAGAGAACATAACTCTGCTTCCCATCAGTTGTCTGACTTGCAAAGTGTTTCTGATTTTTGTATGTATTTTTGCCTTCATCCTCATAAAATGTTTCATTTTCAGGTAAATTGGTGAGGTTTACAATGTCAGTAATGCCAGTCATTACAGGTCCATAGTTCTTATTCTTCCACAAAAACATGGCAATGCAAAACCTTTTGCTCTGTTAATGTTTTAAGTACCTTATAGTTACCTGTCCCTGTTAGAATCTGTAAATGTATTTACAAAAGTTGACCCTTTTTGAGTCTTTATCTTCCATTATTTTTGATTTTGTCCAAAACTATTGTCTTTATCTCCCATTATTTTTGGCTTTGTCCAAATCTATTGAGTAAAGAAGTTGAGAAATATTTTTCTTGCCAATTGTTGTGAATTGCAGTCACTAAATAAAGACTGGTATATGAATGTTTGACTTTTTATCTGCCATAAAATCCTTACTTATGCTTCTTATTCAACATTCCAAGTATAAAAGAGAAATATTTAAAATCTGTCCATGATTTTTGTGTCTTTGTCTCTTATTCAATAGCTTACAAGTTGACAGGGAAGAGATGAGTTGCAAATTACACTTTGTTTCTAACAACAGTGACCTGAGATACATTTCTGAGACATTAATTATGTATTTATTTACTTACTTGATCCCACACAGATAACTGAGGTTTACAATCACCGAAGTAGATGTAACTGATGGTCACATCAGTGCGTGTGTTCATGTAGGTGTCTTTTTCCTCATGAAATGTGGTTTTTGGTGGTAAAATGCTGTGGAATGCAGTAATTAACTAATGACAAATGTGAGCTTCAGACTTAATATCTTTTAAAAAAAAGATTAACAATACAAACTTGTTATACAAGCAACATTCAAGTAATAGAAATATAATCTTTAAAATCTGTTTCTTATTTGGGGTCTGTGTCTCTGATAAATGAGTTGAGAATTTAGTGGGCATGGGGGGGGGGGTGAGTTGATTACAGTGTATGTTTCTCACAGCAATGAGCTGAAGTACATTTCCGGGCCATACTTCTGCATTTGTTCATTCATTCTGTCACAAGCAAACAAATGAGGTGCACATAGTCATATAAGAGGCTGTAATTGATGATCACTTTTATCTGTGTGTGTATGTATATGTGTATGGTTCTGTGTGTGTATGTGTGTGTAAATATTTGATTCATACATCCCAAAATAGTTATCGGGTAAAGGAAGGAAATGAGTGTAGCTATGCTAACTAAATTATCAGTCCTCTCAAATACATGTAGGTACATAGGTTCATAGGAGATTACTAGGCTAACAGCTAAAGAGCCCTTACAAGCCTAGCCAGTTTTACCCATATTTTATCCAATTTTCTATCCCTAGGGGAAATATAACAAGGGTCAGCAAGTGGGGTTTTGACAATTTTTACAGACTGCTTCTGTCTGTAAGGGACAAGGGCACCATCCCAGGAGTGAAGTTGTGATTTTCCATCCAGTAGTCCAGATTGTGCTTGAAGATTGTCAGGGAAAGGCTCTGTTTCACATGAATAGGAAGTCTATTTCAGAGGAGGGGCAATCTCTGGGACACATATCTCTCCAGTATGATCCATTCATATAAGAGATCGGGTTTACATTTTTAGAGCAGGTAACCCTCATGCAGTTAGTTTTGCGAATATGCAACATTTCCATCAGGGCTGGGTCAGAAACTTCTTGTAGGTCAGGCACAGATTACTCAACAGTAATTGGTAGGAAACTGAACGCAATGATAGGGGTTTTAATCTTTCTGCATATGGCATGTTGGTTATACCCTGTTTTTGTTTTAATTGGTTAGAAGCCTCTGAAGATGCTCCAGAGGACACAGCCAAAGAGTACATTGTACTTGATTATTGGTATGATGAGGGCTGAGTACAGTGGTACTGTGACATCCTTAGATCTGTATGCAATGCCCTAACTTGTAAGCTGAAACACACAGAAGGACACATGGTGGTCAAACTCAGATTACTATCTATCTGAGTACCCAGATCTCTCACCACTGGGTCTACTCTTAGGGGGTATAATCAATGTTGTAATTTGCAGGGAGATTTGATTTCCCAAAGGATATTATTATACAGTTCTGGCTCTGACACCAGTAATTAGTCTGTGTCAGACCTTTCTGTAGGATATCACCATCATCTGAGGAGTTAGTGATTGCCCCATCTTACAGTCATCAGCAAACTTGGTCAGCCAAAGGCCATCTACATTTGCCTTGACATCTGAGAAGTATATCCCAAACAGGAAGGGGACAAACACTGAGTCCTGTGATACTCCACTGTTGACTTGCCTTTTGCTGGATGTGGATCCTTCCACTTTAGCACCACATGTCCTATCTGTGAGTCATTTGGCTATCCATGTGGGGGTGTGGAGGATTATGCCTAAGTATGTGACTTTATCTATAATGCCCATGTAAGGCATTGTGTAAAATGGCTTGGCCAGGTCAAGGTAGCCTGTATGCACTATCATACCCTCATCCATGACCTGTTCTTGATGACGCTGAACTGGGTTGGGTCTAGAGTCTGGCTATTTCCTATGTCAGGTTCGTGATTGTCTTTTCCATAGCCTTGCGTATGAGGCTAGTCAGACTTAGGGTTTGGCAGTTTCCTGGGTCAGTTAATGGTCCCCCTTGTGCAGAGAGATGACTGTTGCTGTCTACTGGGACAAAGCCTGTTTGGAAACTGTTATTAAATAGAGATCAGAGTGGGTCTGCTACATCATGTTTTCTTTATTAATTATCACTTATGACACAGGAAATTATACATTTATATAAATGAAAACAAGCAATATTCACATATTTTCAGTTGAAAATATTATATATCACTTATAATCTATAAAGTCTGTCAATCAAACATTACATAGCTCTTTCAAATCCTGCCTTCTACTAAACGTCATTCCTCTCCCCAAATGTTATTCGGCATGTATTGTTCCCACAGTTCAGATTTTTTTTCCGAGCAATTTGCCTCTGACCTTTTCTAAAGATTCCCATTTCCACTTGTTTTATCGCAGTTCCTATATTCGCTAATTCTAGTACTGTTTGTTTAGAGTTTGATTTGCTTTTTCTAGTAATTTCTTTTTTGGCAGCCACCATAGTTAGGCTCAGCAAGGCCTTACTATGACTAGACAATGATGATTCTGTATCACAGCTCAAAAATATACTTTCCTTAGTTACACCTATTTGCTAACCCAGGATTTCTGATAGAGTAGTCAGCAGGGAATTTTTAATGTCTGCCAACTCATTATACTCCCAGAAAATATGGTCCCAATTACCTCTTTCTTCCCCATCACACCTCCAACATTTGCTATCTACCTGAGGAAAAATTCTTTGGAGTCTTGGGGTATAAAAGTACCTATGTAAAGATTTCCAAGCAATGATCCTAAATCTTCTAGATTTTGTTGCATATTTGGGAGGCAGACATATACACACCCCCCATTGTTTCTTTGATCAGGGAAATACAAACGCTTCCATTGCCTTGCTGATAAAATCCCAGCTTACTCTGTCAAATGCTTTCTCTGCATCAAGACCCATCAACAACAGTGGTATTTTCTTACATTTTGCTTCTGTCTGGATCATTATTGTTTCGTTAATGTTGTCAAATGTTTGCCTCCCTCCACAAAATCACACTGATCCATAGCTATCAATTTTGGCATCACCTCTGCCATTCTTTTAGGCATTATAGACATAAGCACTTTATAATCATGGATTAGAATTGAATTGGGCCAATATGAAGCTGGAATTGATGAGTGTTTACCCTGTTTAGGATATTACAGCCACTTTTTCCATGATGCTGGTGCTTCTCCTCCACTTAAAATACTGTTAAACAAACCCTTCCGGATCTTTATCAGGTTTTTCCTCTTAGCTTCCAACGTTCCACAGGAATACTATCTATTCCTGGAGACTTTCCTGTGCATTGGTTATACATCACCATTTTTATCTCATTCCCTCTTATCCTAATTGTTAGTAATTGAGCCTCATCTACATCTAACCTTGGCATATATAATTCTTCCATAAATTTTTCCATTTGCACCATTTCTTGCTTTGCATATTTTTCTGTTTTATTATACAGATTTGCATAAAATGTCTGAAATATTTCTAGCACATCTATAGGATCTCTTGTTATATTCCTTGTTATAGGGCCCTAACCTTGGCAACAACCCTTTCAACTTTCTGTTGCCTGAGTCATTGTGCTAAAAATGTTTGTGCTCTGGAGTTATCAAAAAACTGTTGCTTAACAGCATTCTTTCTAAACTCATGCATAGCATTAATGTAATCCTTTATTTTCTGTTTAGCATTCTGCAATTGCTCCTGATCTTGTTCTGTGAGATTCTACATATTCTGCTGTACTTTAACCTTTGTCAGACCCCCCTCAAATAACTCTTCTTCTCTTTCTTTTATTTCCGCCCTATTTTTAAACTCCACTTTTAATTTTATCCTACTATCTAGCAATATTTTCAGAAGAAGCTTCTATCTTCTCTAATAACGCCTGCATAATTTCCACTACCTATTCTTTAAATTCCTCTCTTTTCATCGGATAGGTGGGAAAGCACCAGTGTCTCAATTTTATTTCATTACCCTGCATTTTTATTTTAATTATTATTGGTGGGTGATCTGAAATAGCTATTGGATGTGTAACAAAATTTTCAATGAAATTCACTTGTTCCTGTGAAATATAAGTTCTGTCTAGCCTAGCCCAGATTTTATATCATTTACATAAATTCACTCTGAACTTCTACTACTGAATTCACATCTCCCTTGCTAAATATTGTCATAAATGTCTTCAAATATCTACCCTTTTTTTGTTATATTTTGCCTTTTGGGCCCCCAGACACATCTTCCCACTGCAAATCAAATTCCAATCCCCACCTATAAGTACCATTGCTACATCATGTCTCAAACTTTTTAATAGGTACCCTAAGATTCCATCAGGGCCCATTGATGTATTGTGTCTAGCTTTAGAGAGTGCAGTGATGACCTGCTCTTTTGTAATAACAGGCAAAGGACTGCTTGGGGTTATTTCATGGGGAGTGACCAGAGGTAATAAGGGGGTGAAATTTAGCTAATTTTATTAGCCAGCAGGTTTGCTATTTCTTCTGGCTGAGTGTAGGTATTGCCATCTACAACCAACTTGGCACATTGTTGAGGGCTTCCCTTAAGATTATGGATATAACTAAAAATAGTCTGTGGATATCCTTTGCTTGGGAGACAATTTTAGTCTTGTATTTAGCTTTTGAACACTTACCTAGGTCCCTGATTTGCCTTTTGAGACTAATGAAGGATTTTTTTGCTCTGTTGTACACCCTCCCAATTACATCTAGACTGGAATTTCTTCCTTCTGTTGTAGAGTCTATTTATGCCAGGGTCCACCAGGGTGGCTTGATTTTCTAGCTAGAACTGGGATTAGTTTGGCTACTTACTGACATTTCTATGCAGTTGTTTAAGTGGCTGTACATGTCATCCATGTATTCTTCTGCATAGGCATCCATGTTTTGGGGGTTAGGGTAAGCTTTAAATTACTTATGCTATCACTTAATAGAAGGTAATTTGCCTTGGAAATTTTTTTTAGGTTTTAGGGTTTGATGGGGGTTTTATTGTTACATTTATTTCAATAGAGTCCAATTTATGATCTGATTTTACCAATGAGGATATTATGTTGGGGGGGGGGGGTACAATGCTCCCCATGTTTGTGAGTACTATGTCAAGGATATTTAAGCCTGTAGTAGGAGTGCAGACCTGCTGTTCCACAACATTTGCATTGAAAGAGTCTAGAAATCTCTAAGCCTGCATGTTAGTGGTCATATATGTTTGCTAGTTTATGGAGTGGAAGTTAAAATCATCCATGTGTGTTGGGCTGAAAGGTAAATGATTCTAGTAACTTCAGGTATGCTGAGTGATTTTCATGGTTCATGTTTGGGGACTTGTAGCTAATGATGATATGGTAGGAGATTTTGCTTGAGGTCAGCTGGACATGAAGTAACTCAAGCAGGTCAACCTGTTTGACCAATCTAGAGGCTTGATTGTGTTTTATGTAAATGGAAACATCGACTCCTTTCATTTTTTTCTTTTTCAGAGGGTGGTCTGAATGTGTGATAGGCATTGTAGCCTTGCACTGTTGGGGTGCCTTCCACAACCTTGAACTATGTCTCTGTAACTGCACAGATGTCAGTATTTTACAGGGTGAGAAAAGCTTCCAGAGAGTGTGGTTTCTTGTTAGGACTCCTAGCACTGAGCAATAGTTCCTTCAGCTTGGCATTAGAATACTTTGTTACACTGGTAGGTCTTTTGGTTTGGCACTGCCTAAAAAAAGCACTATGAAGGTGGCTAATGGATTGGCCAGTATTCAAGGTCTGGTGGCAACAGGTACAGACCATCTCTAGCATAGCAACGTTTCTGTTGATCATGTCATCCCAGGCTGACAAATAATGGATCCCTTTGAAAAGACACCAGTAGCTAAGACAAATTAATGAAGTTAGTAATTTTCTGTTTGCATTATGGTATCATTCTTGGTGAGGATAGAGTGCTGCTCAATGTGAGGCTAATACCAGCCTGAGATACATATTCAGAGAGGTCCATCATGTCTTGCTTCATATAGTCCAGGGAGGTATATCTCAGGCTATTCACACCCACATGGACTATGGCTGAGTTATACTGGTACTTGCAGTTGAGTCACCTGAGTGTCTGTGTGATCTTGCAAATCCTGGTTTCTGACAGGCAACTGACTGTAACCCTCTCTTCATCCAGCCTTGTGAGGGGGGGGGGTGTTCATGTGACTCATGATGGAGCCTCTTATGACTAAAATATTTGAATGGGTAGCGTTTAGCCTTAGGGGCTTGCTTGTGGAGACACTGTGATGTGTATTTTTATGTGCAGTGATTGGTGCTGACTTGGTTTTATTTGCAAGTGGTTGCTGCGGGCAGCTTATGGGAGGCCTGTGAGGTATTGGTAAGTTTCTTTTGAGTACATCCACATATGTAGATTTATGTGTCAAGACTTTATTAGTGAGGGAAATGATGTGCATGTACTGACAACCAGTTTGCCATTTGATTTGTCAGTATGTGAGAGTCATCTCGATTTTCATAGTGTAACTACATCTCTCACACACTGTGTTTTTTCAGGACTAAGTGGTTGTCAGTATAGTTGAGGCAATTACTACATTGCCTCAAGACACCCATGTTCACCAGGATGGCCACAGAGATAGGAAGAAAATACCTACCCATGGTTTCAGATTTTTCACCATTGGTTTAACCAGGGAGAAGAGTGGGGAGATTTAATTGGACTGGGATGACAGCACACGGATGAAGAATGGGTACTATGCTCAGTGTGAACTGTAGCTATCCAACAAGGCGATGCGGCTCTGTGCATAACTCAGATGCTCCTAGAATAGCAGGGAGAATGGGGAAGATTGCAGAGATAGTTATTATAAGGGACATTTTTACTTGATAGTATTTGTGTGTAAATAGGGCACTGCTAACCACTGCTCCACTAAGAGCAGCCTCACAAAAACACTGGACTTATATGAAATCAGAAAAACACATTTTACAACAACATAGCCTATATACCAATCAGGAAAACACACAATAAGCTTTCATCCAGCAGACCCCAACTCAGATAAGTTTGCTACAGCACACTTCCGCCACAAAAGTACAGTCAGAAAACCTTCATAATGTAAAAATGCTGGTTTTATAGGTTAAGTGCAAGGAAATCACACAATCTAGAAACTACTGTCCTGTAAAATTGGCAGACACAATGCAATTAAGTATTACAACAGCAGTGGAAGCAGTCCAGCCTTGAAACTACTAAATATTGAGAAATGTAACATTTAATACAGTATTCTTATGAAACATAATAAAGATAACCAGTAGAAATGCAAAATAATACTTATTTACATTCTTTTAGCAGCAGATGGTTTACAGCTGCAGCAGATTCTCTGTAACTCTCAGGCAAAGTAGCAGATCTGAGGAATTACATCATGTGTCCCATTCTACTGCATTGTGGGATAGTAGTAACAATATATATGAGATTCAGGAAGGATACTAACATTATTTTAGTAATACAGGCAACTGGAAACTTTTGGTGTTTGAAAGAGATAAATGTATTAGGCACCATTGTTACAGGATGAGTTACCCTTCAGGTAGATTTTTTTAGCAAGAACTTAAATGTGTTCTTTTCAGGGCTGTATCTAAAATTGTACCAGCGTTTATTCAACAGCTTGCCAATACTGACAGCCAGACTTGAATCAATGATTTTTTTAAGCTTGAGGAATGTTAGTTAAACTGATCATGGATGTCCACATTTAATGATGGGTTGCTGAAAGGTGATAGCCTCAGATAAAGAAAGGCAATAGGCAGAGTTTAATAGTTTGGGCAAAGCATGACTAGATTACATATAGAAGGTGGCTTAACTTTATGCTGACATCTTCAACTGACCCACTGCAATTATAAATATTCTCTTATACATCTATTCCTATTTCATACTTAGAAAACAGTTATTAGTCATGTACAAAATGTTAGGTCTTTAAAAAACAAAAATGATTCTAAAGAGATCCCTAATATATACAGCCCATGACCTGATTGTAAAATACCCTCTCTCTGATTGTGGATTTGATCCAGCTGATGATGACTGTATTTCTGTAAATAGACAGAAAAGACTGTTCCCTATTCTTATTCAACTATGGACTGGTGCCTTGTTTCTGCCAAGCTGGAAGTATGTCTTTAGTTAACAACCAGGTGATAACACTATATAATGAAAACACAAGCATTTCTCTAGTAACAAAGAATACCCATCTGGGAAGCAGGACAGTCTTTTTGAATACATCACAGCTGAATCACATTCTCATGTCTGGAAACTTTTTTTAAATAAAAGTTAAGGGTGGCCTATTGCATAGGCACCCTTAGTATGAAGATAGCTACTAGGAGATAACAGTGAGCCTGAGATGAAGAATGCATTAAAAGCAATTGAAACAACCACAGACACTGTTAAAGGCCTATATAGAAAATCCAAAGGTATAATTCTGCGATATGCAGCAGTTTCCCTCCCAACCATCATAATCAAATTCTCCTCAAAAACTGAATTTCCAAGTGCTGTGTATATCTACTAATGCAAGAAGGCTTTCTTGGCTGGCACACATTTATGCATAAATAAATTACTGAACCTTTGCCTGGTGTATTAGTTACAAGGAATTTCAGCATTCTCATAGGGAGATGATTCTTGTACCATAAGATGGCTGACTATAGGAGTGAGCATACCTCACAACTATTTAGATTTTTGCAGAATGTTCAGATTTTTGGTCCATTTTTCATAAAATTGTAGTTTTCTGGCAAATTAGTGACAAATCATTAAAGACTGAACTTAAAAACTAATGACAGACATTTGAGTTTCAGACTTTATACCATTCAGAAAATCCATGCTATGTAAAATCGATTATTCTAGCGACTTTCTAAGTCTGTAAGCCCAATATTTAAAACTTGTCCCTATTTATGGGCCTTTGTCCCACTTTTATTAATGACTTTGTCCAGTTTTCTTAATCTAAGAGGTTGAGAGGTATGGTGAGCTGTTTGTAATTAGCAACCTTACATGTACAGGAAGAGAAGTTAAGGAAAAGCAGCCCAGAACCAATAGATATATTTTTTATCTAATTTTTATGTCCACACAAAGTGACTGATTAGCTCTTTCAAACCTCATTTCTACAAGGTTATAGGCATTTTATTGAAGGTATACAAGGAGAGGGTCACATCACACATATACTTAAGTCATTTTACAACAGATGCACATATCACTTAGTCTAAATGTCCTGAGACAGACCTCGCTGGACTATATATGTGTCCAAGGCAGGTAAATTACCTGGTCTTGAACATCATTCTATCATCATTAAGAGTTATGCCACAATACAAGCAAAAGATTATTAGCTTCAACAATTGGCTTAGCCAATGGTGTAATTTGATGGTGGTACAATATATACCTGGCTGGGAGGAGATTACACACAGTCCAAACTGCTTACCCAGTGGTGACCTGAACCTTTTCCCCTCAAGGTTTATGTATGTTGTCTACATCCTTGTCCACCCACATAGTACCATTATAAGGCAAAGGCAGTCTATTAAACCATCATATCACACCTACATCTAAATAACATAAAAATACTGCTGTCTTCACAAACAAAAATAAAAATAACTCCACTCCCTACAAGCCCTCCTTACCTCAAAGAACATCAATATGTGTATTGTCACAGAGATCTGGTTAAAGATTAATGAGGGCTCTTGTTCAGGCCTGCTGAGCAAGATGAAGGCACTAAATGCAGTGGTATCTCTATGTTCTTAAAACAGCAGTTCACCTCCATACTCATTTGACAAGATAATGACTCAGAATTCCTCCATGTCCAACTCACTATCAATGAAACCCATTATCATTTCATAGCAAACTATAGGACCCCCCCACAATGTCCCCCTCAGCCCATACTTGCTACACAGACAGGATGGAGTTCCTGTGCATTAAGCAAAACATCATGCTCATGGGAGACGCCAACTACCTCACTATCAGTGAGAGACTTACACAGTCTCAGACTTGTATGCCCAGAAACTTATGGACTTCATTAGTACAAACTATCAAGCCTAGTTAGTGTAAACTACTACCAATGGGGTTAAAATACTGTAATTGATCATTATCAGTACAGCACCGCTTTGGTCTCTAGCAATTGTAACTTTCTCCATGGTCAACACAGGCTACACATCAGGCAAATTCACCATAAGACTGAAGCCAGAAGTTCATAGGTTCATAGGTTCATAGGTTTATACTAGGCTATCTGCCCTAAGGCATTTATAAGCCTAGCCCAAATTATTGTGGCTTACGCCACCCCTTATATGAAAAAATACTGTGCCCATTAGTTTGTTGTGCCTCTGTCCAGCAGTGACACAGAGATGATTCCTGGGGTAAACCTACGATCTCCCATCCACAGGTCTAGATTTCTCTTGAACAGAGTCAGCGAGGTGCTCTGCCTCACATGGACCGGGATTTTATTCCACAGCATAGGGAGTCTCTGAGTGATAAATCTATCCCTCCAGCACGTCCTATTTATATCCGTGCTAAGGTTTAAGTCGCCTGCTCTAGTGGTTTTGGTGGATTTGGATTTTTTGAGGTGGAGCATGTCCATTAATTCCGGGTTGGACATGGCCTTGTATGTCAGGCACATGTCACCTCTGAGCAGACGGTATGCGACTGAATAGAGCTGGAGTTTCTTCAATCTGGCAGCATATGACAGATTTTGGAGCTCCTTTATCCTTTTGGTGAGGAACTTTTGGGGTCTCTCCAATTGCTGCAGATGTCGGGTGAGATACATCCCGAATGGGGCATTGTACTCGATCATTGGTCTGATAAGTGAAGAGTACAGGGGAACAATGACCTCACTAGATCTGGATGTGAATCCCTTCAAGATCAGGTGGGCAATGTAGAAGGTCTTTCTAACCACTTTAGCAATGTGAGTGTCAAAAGAAAGGCTACTGTCAACCTGGGTCCCCAGGTCCCTGATAACCTCTTCTGTGCTTAGTGGATTGCCACCTATATGGTAGCTTGGGGTTACCTTGTTTTTCCCGAAGGGTATGACTATACATTTTTGGCATTTAACTTCAGGCCATGGCTCTGGCACCAGCTATCTGTTTCCGTGAGTCCCTTCTGAAGGATATCCGTGTCTGATGCACTTTCCACTATGGCGCCCAGTTTGCAGTCGTCTGCAAACTTTGTCAGCCAAAGTCCTCCCATGTTGGCCTGTACTTCTGAGAAGTAGATGCCAAACAATAGGGGCCAAGGACCGAGCCCTGTGGGACACCACTTGTGACTGGCTTGGAGTCTGACACAGCGCCAGCAACTCTAACCCTGTGGGTTCTGTCCTTAAGCCAGTTTGCAACCCATCTTGTGACATATGGGTTTACATTTAAGCTGGTAAGTTTTTCTACAATACCCGAGTGGGGTATTGTGTCGAAAGCCTTTGCAAGGTCAAGGTAGGCTGTATGGACTGCCTTTCCCTCATCAATGGCCTTGGTGACTGTTTCGAAGAAGTCAACCAAGTTCAAAAGGCATGATCTTCCCTTGACAAAGCCAAACTGGGTTGGGTCCAATGTCTGCAAGTCCCCTATATCTTTGTTTATGAGCTCCATTATGATCCTCTCCATAGCTTTGCAGACTAGACTTGTTAAGCTTATGGGGCGGTAATTACCAGGGTCCGTAGAGGCACCGCCTTTGTGGAGTGGGACCACAGTTGCCGTACGCCACTCCTTGGGCACGTATCCTGTGGTAAGGAGAAGTATCTTTGAATACCTCGTTACTCAGAAATTATGCTACAGATAATCCACTAACATGGAGTGATGACCAGGCTAAATTCAAAATCCCCTTCCAACATGATGACCCCACTGTATATGCAAAGTTCTATAAAGATATGAATAGATACATACATGCATTTGTTCCCCTCCAAAGTAAGTACAACTCCAGTATGGTTGAACCCAAATATAAATAGGCTCTGTAGTAGTATTAACAAAAAAACTCATTGCATAAAAAAATAAGAATAACTCACAAGATGCCAAAAATGTGTTTGTGTCTTTCGGCTTTTCCCGGTTAGGGATCGCCACAGTGGAACTCCGGTCCGCTAATGATTGGCAGTTGATTTTTACATACCAGCTTGCCAGACCTGACGCACAACCTTCAACGAAGGTAAGATGCCAAAAATACTATTGCTAAACCTAATAGAGAATGCGGGATCCTGATCAAATCAACCAAAACCTGGTATGTAGAAAAATATCCGCCCGTGTGAAGGATAACCACAAAGCCTTCTTTAACTATGTTTACCAACCTTGGGTAAGTACTAACAATACTGGCAAAAAGTATCATCAAATTCACTGAATCATTTCAGTGCAACACCTAGCTTTTGGATACATTAGTTTATGTTGACAATCTGGTAAGCAGCAAATCATATTTTTTCCATGCGTCAGATATGCCATGCTACACCTCCCTTACTGAACGTACCTCCCTATGTATACTTTATGCAGTGTAAATCATGTTTAGAAGGAGATGTATTGTATTTCTATACTTTTTTTTTACAACTATGACTATAAAATTGCTAACAGAACAGACACCTATATAATTCCAAAAACATTCCTAAATGATTTTTCCATGAAACAAGTATCTCATGTATGATAGTCTATCTATCCTGATGGGACAGGATAGAAATAATGAAACCTACAAATAAGTTGACCTGAAGGATGCACTATTTCTTAATTCAGACAGTGGAAAGTTTATACAAATACCTATCCAGTGTGAGAAAGTAAAGACTCCTTCATTTGTTACTTTGATCATCCGGAGTACTAAATCATACTGCTACCATCACTATCAGCTTAGCTAACACTGGATTGTCTCCTGCCTGAGTTATCATGAATGCTAGCTAGAATAGTTTGTTACTTTTATAGTTTACAAACTGTAAGTCTCTGTCCTATGCCTGATAACTGATGGAGCACTTTTGAGTCAGTGAATTTCCATATAACTCTAAAGACCAGCTCAACATATGGCTTAAAAATATGTAAAGTGATACTGTCAACAAGGATAAAGACTTCCTCAAATAGAAAATCCCTCATTAGAAACATGGATTCATTCAGTATTATTCTGTACTTAAATGAAAAATGCTCACCTGAAAACAAACTGAAAATATAGTTTGCCTTGCTGCAATAGCTAACATTATAGAGTGATAAAACACTAAAAAGCTAACTGCATGTTAAGGTATCAAATGTAAAATCTAAACAAACAGTATCTCTGTTTGACTGCTTTGATATAAGCTATTTCTACACAACCTGAACCAAAGTCTACGGAATCTAAAGGCAAAATGTATTAACCATAGCATGTTAAAGGTCACCTGTACTAAAATGTTATAAATCACATTTTCAGTCATATGTTGATCCTTTTATTCTGTATTGCTAGCATCTTTACTTCATTCTAACTGGTTATTATTGTTGTTTCCTTTGTTCGATCACAAAATAACCTGGCAAAGGGTTGCCATGCTGCATGATTTCACTCCGCATTCACCATTCTCATCTCATTGATACAATGTCATGGGGACACAGGCCACACTTTTGTGAGAGGAACACATTGCAACAATAACTCTTCAACAACTTTGATTTCCTGTATTTTTTGAGCATTTCTGGCAAGAGCATCAATTAGCCTTTTGCAGTGACATCCTTTGAATTTGTTGTTGTTGGCCACTTGTTGCACATTAACTTACAGCTGAATATGACGCTTAACAGTGAAGAGCAATTGATGCTACATTTTTGTCAGACTCAGGACTGCGACTAAAATCCACATTTAGTACTTCATGTATTAAGTTAAACATATGTATCTGAAAACACATGCATACAAAGTCTGACTGTATTCAGAATGCAGGTTTAAAATATTATATTGACCAGATGTCCAAAGTCACTTACTTGCATAATTACATTATTTTCTCAAGGTCAAAAAGTCTGCGTTATAACTACATTCCTTAGCCTTCATGATGCTACTGGTCATGACACGGTATGATATATCAGATGGAAACAATACACAATTAAAAAAAAAAGCAATACTAATATGTAGAGAGCAATGCCTTTAAGCACATATTCTCTTTGAATGCAGCACTGTTGAGGTTGGATCATAAGGAAGGAAAAGCATCTTGTGTGGAGAAAAACTGCAAATTTTGGTGAAGCAGTCCTGTAATTTTAACCTTACACCTAGTGCAATCACTGCCAAAGGCATACAAAGATCAAGGAAGAGGTGTCCTTAACCTGTTTTTCAGACCTTACCTATCATCTTCCAAAAATCCAAACACTACCGAGAATGCCAGCACCTCAGTACCTCAGTGATACCTTATTGATACCAGACAGTTCTTAATTGCGGCTTAGCTAAAGACACATCTGATATTTTCACTGTTACATGACTAGTGGTTTATATGCTTCATGAGCTTTACTGTAGACCTTTGTGGCTTCTCAACAATTGAGCTACAGACTGGATGTGGACCTCTGCTCTGTGCAACAACATTGTGTCTAGCAACACTCTAGGAAGGTGAGTACTAAGTCAGGAGTAGACAGAATTTTACAACTTTTAATGGAAATCACATATGAACCATGGTAATCTGTACTGACTTACCACTTATGAAATAGCCTTACAATATTTAATCCTTTGATTACCCAGAACATAAAATCCTTTCAGGTTGTGTTGTACCAAGATGACATTAAATCAGAGTAGACAAGTAATGCCTCTTTTTCAATGGCTTAAATAATTTAATGTGGGGTATCCAAATACTACACTTGATTAAAGTATTTGGGGTATCCGAATACTACACTTGATGAAAGTATGTGGGGTATCCGAATACTACACTTGATTAAAGTATGTGGGGTATCCGAATACTACACTTGATTAAAGTATGTGGGGTATCTGAATACTACACTTGATTAAAGTATGTGGGGTATCCGAATACTACACTTGATTAAAGTATGCGGGGTATCCGAATACTACACTTGATTAAAGTATGTGGGGTATCCGAATACTACACTTGATTAAAGTATGTGGGGTATCCGAATACTACACTTGATTAAAGTATGTGGGGTATCCGAATACTACACTTGATTAAAGTATGTGGGGTATCCGAATACTACACTTGATTAAAGTATGTGGGGTATCCGAATACTACACTTGATTAAAGTATGTGGGGTATCCGAATACTACACTTGATTAAAGTATGTGGGGTATCCGAATACTACACTTCATTAAAGTATGTGGGGTATCCGAATACTACACTTGATTAAAGTATGTGGGGTATCCAAATACTACACTTGATTAAAGTGTGTGGGGTATCCGAATACTACACTTGATTAAAATATGTGGGGTATCCGAATACTACACTTGATTAAAGTATGTGGGGTATCCGAATACTACACTTGATTAAAGTATGTGGGATATCCGAATACTACACTTGATTAAAGTATGTGGGGTATCCGAATACTACACTTGATTAAAGTATGTGGGGTATCCGAATACTACACTTGATTAAAGTATGTGGGGTATCCGAATACTACACTTGATTAAAGTATGTGGGGTATCCGAATACTACACTTGATTAAAGTATGTGGGGTATCCGAATACTACACTTGATTAAAGTATGTGGGGTATCCGAATACTACACTTGATTAAAGTATGTGGGGTATCCGAATACTACACTTGATTAAAGTATGTAGGGTATCCAAATACTACACTTGATTAAAGTATGTGGGTTATCTGAATACTACACTTGATTAAAGTATGTGGGGTATCCGAATACTACACTTGATTAAAGTATGTGGGGTATCCGAATACTACACTTGATTAAAGTATGTGGGGTATCTGAATACTACATTTGATTAAAGTATGTGGGGTATCCGAATACTACACTTGATTAAAGTATGTGGGGTATCCGAATACTGCACTTGATTAAAGTATGTGGGGTATCCGAATACTACACTTGATTAAAGTATGTGGGGTATCTGAATACTACACTTGATTAAAGTATGTGGGGTATCCGAATACTACACTTGATTAAAGTATGTGGGGTATCCGAATACTACACTTGATTAAAGTATGTGGGGTATCCGAATACTACACTTAATTAAAGTATTCTTTTCCTGTCTTCCCTCCTGCTAGTTGACACAGCAATGCGTTAATCATCCTGTGCTATACATCCTTAAGAAAGAATACTGAGGAGACAGCAGCCTCACAACCATGTAACACAATGACTACAACTGTAAAACATAATGCTTAGGTCAAAACTTGACCGATCAATCTAATGGGACACTATTAAAGCATGGGAACTGATGAACACAATCTTATTCTTTCCAGTTTATCATTCTGTCCATCTCAATACTATAGCTATAAAGAAAGGAAGCCAGACTCCTATGAGATGCCTAAGCCTATGGATACTTTAATGATTCTGGTCCCCTCACAACACCTTTCCATTTACCAGCCCATTTAATTACAAAGATCTTAGCATGAGACACTAATCTAACACATTCCTTCATTAAAAGATATATATATATATATATATATATATATATATATATATATATATATATATAAAAGTTAGAATCATGAGTATGAACTTCTGACCCCCACCCATCCTAGGGAAACCTATTATTTTCTGCAAGACAAGCCATGATAGGCTACAATCATTGCTGTTACTTGAAAGACACATCCTGATTACCAGAACTTCCTCTATTCCACAGAAATAACTCATGCTATAGTGAACAATGTCTAACTGAATCATAAAACAGAATGAATACATAACAGTATTTTTTGGTTGACTGAAGTGGTTTTAGTTATTGATAGCAAATATGCTCAAACTCGTAAGTCTTCTTGGAAACTCTTACCTTCAGTAGCATCAGCATGTATGCTACCCTGACCGTTGTGTTGAATGAAGTGGAATCATACAAGGGATGCGGGAAGGAGCATCTATTGCTCTAGTAGTGCAACCTAACGGGATTCTAATATGGGACTGAATAAAAGCCAACACTAAGCAGGTTACCACAAGTGTAAGAGTTTAAGACTATATGTATGTACGTATGTATATATATATATATATATATATATATATATATATATATATATATATACCTGAGCCTATTCTGTAACACAGTCATAATTTTCTTAGAACACAGTAAAAATGTTATTAGCCACTTTGATCTTTATTTTTTTTTTGCATTCCTGCTCCTTGCAGGACTGCACCTGATGGATCCTCTACCTACAAGCAAATGGCCCATTTGTAGGACCCAGGAATTCCCAGGCATGGTGAGGGCTCTAAGGAGCATTAGTTCCTGCCAGGGAATTCCTCATAAGATCTTCAACTCATGGTGAGAGACAGGGTGGTAAGCAATGAGCCAGCTTGTCAGACCTGCAGGGTGGCCTACCCCTCCATGAGCACACCCATAGCCTGCAGAGGCTCTTCAGAGTTCAGCTATAGTTGCCCTTTGAGGGGAAGCATGCCTCCGTATGCTAAAATCCCTTCAACTCATAGTACAACTTGCACAAGGCAGTGAGGGCTTAATAGATGTAAGATCCATGATGGAGATACTGCTCCTACTAGCTGTCACCCATGAACCAGAGCCTCATCTACCCCCTGATGTTTCAGCTAGTGTTAACCGTTCACTTCATCTTCTGTAACCAGCTCCTACAGGCACCTGAGTCACTATTCAAACTCAACCCATTTATGATGTAGTCAGGGCTTTATCTGTCAGTGTCATGGAATGGTTCACTCATTTTTCTCCTGAACATACCTTGAGATCACAAATATCATCATCGGATGTGTGCTACATAGTCATGTTACCAAAAGTTATAGACACATGGGTCCCACTCCTGTTTATGACAGTAGTCACAGACAAGACATCTTGGACATAAAAGCATATAATATCAGCTGCAGATATATGTTAATATATTCTGTTGCATAATGCAGAACATATCCAACTGGTTAAGGAATTGTGACTAGGTATTAGCTACTAATCAGAACAGAACAGTCTGTGTTTTATTTAGTAGCCTTTATTTGTTTATATGTCTAGACATCTTGGGTTATCAGATTGCAATGATAATATATGTTTTTTTCCTGGATTATTCATTCTGTAGTATATTGTTACTCTGCATGTGATGGAATATGTAAATGATTTCTTTGTGACTGTATATAGGTTAATAAGGTAGGTTATGTTAAGGTCATTGATGTTAATACAATCAAAGAATTTTACATTAACATTAAAGCAGTGTGAATAATACATACAAAATGTGACATCTGTCATGTACGGTCACATGTATATGCATGTCATCTGCCATGCACATAAATCTGACTCATCATCTTGTTACTGCTCAGTAGTACACAGTGTTTGGTGTAGGTGATGAAAACCACAATACCCATTCAGATGCACTACATGCAATGCTTGCATTTGTTGCTATTGCTGCTAGGCACTGTTTTCATTGTTCTCAGTATCCCCTAACAACATTCACCGCTGTGTGCCATGGTCATGGCAATACTTGCCTTCTGTTTTGAGATATGCTTTGCATAATTAATGAGATTCCTATACATAGCCTGTTTTAGAACATTGCTGTAGTCAGGCAAACACCTGTTTATCTGAATGGGAGCTGTAGCACCCAAGATACACTGCACAGCCTAATCAAAGTTTCCAGTACTCCTACTGAGTACTGTCAGCTTGGGGTGATACAAGAAAGCAGTTTGGGGCAGCACTTCCCAACCAGAAAGCAGATTCATCTGCACTGCTCCCCAGCTTTTTGGAATTTGATACCCAGTGTGCTGTTTTAATCAGTTTCATGATATTCATTGCATTTAGGTGGAACTTATACAATAGTTAATTGTTTGTCTAACAACTGATAAACACACAACTTTGAAGCAACCTTAATTTTTAGTTGTTTTTATCAGCTAAATAACATTCATTAGGTTTTGTTTGAACTTATGCAACATAGATTACTGTAAGCCACCACTGCTTTTAGGTTTTTGTGTATTATAAAGGATTATGATCGTTCCACCATTCATTACCCATTTATTTTGTGTTTGTGACATTAATGCCAAGAAATTCACCTTGAAAACAAAGCTTGAGAGATAAATCCTGGCATCCATGGTGAGAACACATAACTTAGGGTTTTGATAAGAGATCTTATCATAATTCTTTGCACTGCATGGAGCTCTATGTACTAATAGACACAGTAAAAAATGAAGAAGAAAGAAAAAAGCGCTAAGCGTTTTGCTAGCTTCAAAGTGCTGTCTGAAAGGCAGTGTAGCAAACCGTCCTCTTGCGTTTACACTCACCTTGCCATGCCACTTCAGCTGTCCTGGTTTTCGCAGAATGCCAGATTTTTGACTTGTTTTGTTTGTCAGTACCTCATAAACTGGGATTTTCTGCGAAATCATAGAGGATTGAAGAGACTCAATAATAACATATTTTGGTTTCAGACTTCATATCCATCAAAAAATGCAGATGAACACATATCCTGTTATTCTAGTAACTTTCTTACTTTGTAAGAGGAAGGGACACCTTATTAACATAGGCAGCAGGCAAAACCAACTCTTTTATTCTGCCAGTGTCATTCACTAACCTGCACTGGCAGATTCGACTGCCTAGTGAGAGATTCATCCTTAACTTCAGCAGTGGTTGTAACGTGTTAGTGTTGAGTCTCGATCCAGTCTTGCTGTTAGCTGATTTGTTTTTTCTGAATATCGGAGTGTAATCACAGCACTCCATGTATTACAACTCTTTTACTCTATAACAGATGTAACAGAATTACAATGTTTTCCTCCACCATGTTGGTCATTAATACTAAGCCTTTGCAATCAGATTCCAGCCATATTAATCACAGATCAAAATGAGATGTGCAAAGAGATCTGTAATATAAGGGAGCGACTATTCAGTTGGTCTAATCATCAGCATTCATGCGCTTACTTTTTACACCAAGATAAAATCAAGCAATTTATTATTGCTCTATAAAATAAAATGCTCACTTGTTCATTTATTCTCCTATCATGCACATTATCAAATTCAGGTTTGTGGTGGCACCAGAACTTATCCTGGCACTCCATGCACGTAAAGTGGAGAAACTACTCCCAGACAGTGTGCTGATCTATTATGGTATACACACACACACACACACACACACACACACACACACACACACACACACACACACACACACACACACACACACACACACACTCACACACACATTGCTATTTCTTGCACTGCTCTGCAACTGTATTTTTCTACAGTACAGTAAGTATGAAGGTTGCACACACACAGACACAGACATCAGAACTGCCAAGGACACAAAAGACCACAGCTCCAATTCAGGTGAAGACAAGCAATAGAAGACAATGTTCCAATGAAATAACTTTATTCGGTTAAGTGCTTTCTTCTCCTGCTAGAGACTTCCTCTGAACAAATACTTAACCGAATAAAGTTATTTCATTGGAATATTGTCTTCCATTTCTTGCCTTCACCTGAATTGGAACTGTGGTCTTTTGTTTCCTTGGCAGTTCTGAAGTATGTTTTCTTGGTGTTAACAGACACAGACATACATACGTACACGCACACACACAACACACACACACACAACACACACACACACACACACACACACACACACACACACACACACACACACACACACACAAACATGCATGCACACTTTCACTGCTCTGCAACTGTATTTTTCTACAGCACAGTAAGTGTATGGTTACACACATACACAGACACACACGCACGCACACACACACACACACACACACACACACACACACACACACACACACACACACACACACACACACTGCTATTTGTTGCACTGCTCTGCAACTGTATTTTAATTCAGCACAGTAACTGTACAGGTTGCTCACAGATTATCAGTGGCATTGTAATACACCAAAATATAGCTTGATGACATTTTATAAGGTTCCTTGACAGTGTCTGTATCTTGCTTAGTGTTTGAAATATTAATAAGGATGTGTAAATTACATCTACTTTCTTATATAGTCTTGAAAACAGCAGTAAGTATTTCAGAGTTCTATACACTATCACATATTTTGCTCATCACAATGCTGTCAGGGGGGCATGGCTGAGAAGGTGATGACTGACTCTGTTGAATTGCCTTATACCCCTGTGGTTAACAAGAGCTCTGGCTTTAACTGTGAGAGATTTGCGAGCTGTGTATCTGAAGAAACAAACCCCTTGCTGTTGTACGAGGTGACGTGTGATGATGCAAGTGATGCCACTGCCATTCAGTTTGATCAAGGTGAGTTGCGTTCAGCAGCTGGAAACAGATTTTCTTAGACTAAAGAGACTGCGACCCCCAACGTCAACATTTCGAGGTTTGCATCCAATGGAGAGTGGTGACGAGAGGACTTTGGGTCCTCAAAATGCCGACGACCGGGACACAGTATCCAGAGCTGTTGTATAAATGGCAACAGTTTAATATTGAGGTAAGCCTCAATTACATGAGATTGTTAAAAGAGTTCTTTCTACCGGAAGAATATGTTTTATGAGCAGATATTAAAACCCAACAGCAGCGTTTGTACAAACAGTTCCCTTTACAGGCTGTTGATAGGATTATGAAGTCTATGCTGGACAATGTATTTTTTATATGAAAAGCAGTTATTGGAACAAAAGAAATCTAAGCTATGAAGGGACATTAAAGATTTTCAATGGGGCCAAGTAAAACTTGGCCCAGGACTGATTTTACCAGTAGAATGACAAATAGTACTGCAGATGTACCTGTTAGATCTAATGTTACACGGAATGTTTCTAGTGAGGTTGTAAGTTTTGATGTAGCTGCTTCTGTTGATAATAATATAAGGGTTGAGGATATTATGGAGGACCTTCCGACTAACCATAAGGGTATGGTTGACTTTGCCACTGGGGGGAGAGAGAGAATGTTGGAACTTTTGCAGTTGTTAGCAATTTTGGTTCTTTTGCTTCCTCTGTTAATTTGAATAATGTACAAACATGGACAGCATCAGATTTTGGCTCACAGCCTATTACTCCACAGACCCAAGTGGTTGTAAGGAGGAAAACGACTAATAGGGAACCTTTAAATACACACATCGATGGGCCAGTGAGAGATATTGACAGTGGTGTTCCACATCCTTTCCCTAATAGGGAACCTGTAAATACACACATCGATGGGCAAGTGAGAGATGTCAACAGTGGTGTTCCACATCCTTTCCCTAATAGGGAATCTGTAAATACACACATCGATGGACCAGTGAGAGATGTCGATAGTGGTGTTCCACATCCTTTCCCTTATAGGGAACCTGTAAATACACACATCGATGGACCAGTGAGAGATGTCGATAGTGGTATTCCACATCCTTTCCCTAATAGGGAACCTGTAAATACACACATCGATGGGCCAGTGAGAGATGTCGACAGTGGTGTTCCACATCCTTTCCCTAATAGGGAACATGTAAATACACACATCGATGGGCCAGTGAGAGATGTCGACAGTGGTGTTCCACATCCTTTCCCTAAAAGGGAACCTGTAAATACACACATCGATGGACCAGTGAGAGATGTCGAAAGTGGTGTTCCACATCCTTTCCCTAATAGGGAACCTGTAAATACACACATCGATGGGCCAGTGAGAGATGTCGACAGTGGTGTTCCACATCCTTTCCATAATAGGGAACATGTAAATACACACATTGATGGGCCAGTGAGAGATGTCGACAGTGGTGTTCCACATCCTTTCCCTAAAAGGGAACCTGTAAATACACACATCGATGGGCCAGTGAGAGATGTCGACAGTGGTGTTCCGCATCCTTTCCCTAATAGGGAACCTATAAATACACACATCGATGGGCCAGTGAGAGATGTTGATAGTGGTGTTCCACATCCTTTCCCTAATAGGGAACCTGTAAATACACACATCGATGGGCCAGTGAGAGATGTTGACAGTGGTGTTCCACATCCTTTCCCTAATAGGGAACCTGTAAATACACACATCGATGGGCCAGTGAGATATGTCGACAGTGGTGTTCCACATCCTTTCCCTAATAGGGAACCTGTAAATACACACATCTATGGGCCAGTGAGAGATGTCGACTGTGGTGTTCCACATCCTTTCCCTAATAGGGAACCTGTAAATACACACATCGATGGGCCAGTGAGAGATGTCGACAGTGGTGTTCCACATTCTTTTCCTAATTGGGAACCTGTAAATACACACATCGATGGGCCAGTGAGAGATGTTGACAGTGGTGTTCCACATCCTGTCCCTAAAAGGGAACCTGTAAATACACACATCGATGGGCCAGTGAGAGATGTCGACTGTGGTGTTCCACATCCTTTCCCAAATAGGGAACCTGTAAATACACACATCGATGGGCCAGTGAGAGATGTTGGTACTGTTGTTCCACATCCTTTCCCTAATAGGGAACCTGTAAATACACACATCGTTGGGGCAGTGAGAGATGTTGATAGTGGTGTTACACATCCTTTCCCTAATAGGGAACATGTAAATACACACATCGATGTGTGAGAGATGTCGATTGTGGTGTTCCACATCCTTTCCCTAATAGGGAACCTGTAAATACACATATCGATAGGCCAGTGAGAGATGTCGACAGTAGTGTTCCACATCCTTTCCCTATCAGCGCAGTACATGGGGGGGGGCACAATCAATGAACAGGGGCAGACAGAAGAGGAAGCTGTCGGCCGATTCTCAGAACCACAGCACTTTGAAAAAGATGTGGGAGACAACAGGGAAGTATTAGTTTGGAACCTCTTGCAACGTTCATTAAAGAGGATGAAAATGATGTTTTATCTAAGGGTTTGACTTTTATTCCATCATGTTCTAGTGATCTCACAGACACAGTGATGGATTTTAAACTCTTCATTATGAATTTATCCTTGAAGGTAGAATTTAAGGATATGCCATCCACTATGGAAGACAAGAGATTAAGGAAACCCAGTACTTATATCCCTAATACACACCCCCTGGTGGCTGCTTTTGGCAGATTAGTAGAGAATGATGTCTATAGATCTAAGACCATGAGTTGTGCTCATCATTGTAAGAGGGGCAATCTTACTTTTAAACAGAGGATGGCCCTTACATGTCTTCAGAATGATGAAATGATCACCATTAGACCGGCAGACAAGGGTGGATCCTTAGTTATTATGGATACCAAGCATTATAATCAGTCCATCAGGCATATGTTAAGTGATGAGAGGTTCTATTGTCCGATTGATTTGGAGTCAGTAGAGTTTCATATTCAGAGGATTAGACGTGTTAGATGATTTTTACAGGAGACATGTTATTACAGAAGAGCTTTTTTAATATCTTACTGTCAGGGACCCCCTCATACCCATCATTCAGGGTCTGCTCAAGATCCACAAGAATGGTATTTTTCCACCTATTAGGCCTATTGTCTCAGGTAGGGGGTGGTCCACTGAACCTTTCTCATTATACATTGAGAAGTTCTTATGACCAGTTGTTGATGACAATCAGTATATTTTGAAGAACACCAAACAGTTTTTGTTAGATTTGTATACTTCTATGAAACCAGTACCTAGTGATCTTGAGTTTATACTAGTTACTATGGATGTCCAGTCCCTTTTTACTGTCATTCCCAATAGGGAAGGCATCGAGAGGGTACAGGAATATTTACAACAGAGCACTGATTTTAGTAATTCATCTATAGATCTGTTGTCTGTATTTTTGGAGGTGGTATTAGAGAACAATGTATTCAGCTTTGGTACACAGTACTATGTACAGCGAGATGGCGTAGCTATGGGCAACTCATGTGCCAGTAGCTACACCAGTCTTTTCATGGTGGCTTGGGAAAAAGATTTTTTGTTTAAGTTGAATGATTTGTTGACATATGTTGTTTTTTATGGGCATTTTGTAGATGATTTGTTTTTTTATTTTGAAAGGCACACAGGAAGATTTAGTGGTGTTTTTTTACTAGGTTAATGATTCTTTTGATTATTTGAAGTTCAGTTTTGAGTCTTCCCATAACTGGATTTCGTTCTTAGATGTATATATAGAGAGGTTGGACAATGGGATGTTGAATACGGGTGTTTATAGGAAGTCATGCCATCGCAATGCACTTTTACGTAGACACAGTATGCACCCTGGTTATGCATTCAGGAATGTGATCAAGGGTTAAGCCATGAGTATATCTCGCTATAACCCCTCTGACGCTGGGTTCCATAGTGAGTTTGATGACCTACGTCAGAGATTTAGTGCTAGAGCTTATAAAGTGGGAGAGATTGAAAGTGGGATTAGTGGACTTACCGATCTTAGAAGGGATATAGCAGCTCTCTATTTTTCTGATTTGTTGGAGATAGGCAGTCCAATAGGGGATTTGGATAGGTTAGATGTGGTTAGGGTTCCCCTATTTTATACCCAAGATGTGGGATCCATTAAATATATAATCAGGAAACATTGGGAGGTTCTGACAGTAGACCCCAATATTAGAGAGATTGTTGGGGAGGTTCCACATTGTATATAAGAATAAGCCAAATTTAAAGAGGCTATTGTGCCATCCCAGGACCAGTTTTGGGTTTGAGCATCATGGAATAATGGGCAAGTTTCCCTGTAACCAGTGTAGTTTCTGTGACTTGATAGATACTGGAGGTGCTTTTGTGCATCTGTTGTGTAATTACAAGTTTTTATTTCGAGTAGTTTCCAATTGTATGTCGGATCATGTAGTCTACCTAGTGTATTGTGTGGTCTGTAGGATGTACTATGTGGGTAAGACAGATAGGAAACTCAGGGACAGGATTTGTGAACACCTCTACCAGATTAGGATCAAATCCACAGTTAATGCACTTTCAAAGCATGTTTTAGACAGTGGTGAGACCCATGGATTCAAGTTCATGGTGATAGAGGTGGTATATCCTAACCCTCATGGAGGTGACATTAGGAACTATACAGAGACCTGGGAAACTAGGTGGATTGTTAGGCTCAGGGCAGATCAATAACCTGGGTTAATGATAAGGTGCCTCTCAAACCCATTTTGAAATCTAGAGGACTAAGGACTTGATAAACCTGAATGTATTTTTTACATATTTTTTATTATTTTATGCATTGTTTTTACTTTGTATGTATGCTTCTGTGATCCTGTTTCTTTAAAAGCCAGTTTATCATTGTGTTCCTGCCTTTTTATTAATTTGAGGAGATATAAATGTCTGTTGGTTTTAAAGGTTTTATGGCCTGATGAAGCCCTACTGGGTGAAAGCGCTTACCTGCATTGCTGTTTTGGAATAAATCATGTCTACCATTTACGATGGTGTTTGAGTTCTTCAGTCTTGTTTTGCTCCATTACCCTGTGGTTTTGTTGGTTACATTTATTGGACTGCTGTTGGGAGTTGGAGCATTTATCCTCTGTGAGTTTTTGATTTTCATTTTATGGGAGATAGAATAGCTATGGGACAGAAGTTAGAGATATGGATTGCGTTGCCACCCTTGTGGAGATGCAGAATATCAGCTCTTTTCCAAAGGTTTGAAACATAAGATTCTTGGAATGATCTGTTGATGAGTATGCTAATAGGGTAGGCTATGGCTTCTACAGTGATTTTTATGTAATCTGTGGGTAAACTGTCTGGTGAGTTGGAACTGGATTTTAATTTAAGTAGTAGTCTTTTTATGGTTGAGGTTGGGACTGTGATGAGTGTGAATTCTGGGAATGAGAGGGGAAAGGAACTATGAATGGTGAGGAGATATGCTTTGATCGTGAATGTTTCTTTAGGGAGGGGTTGTGAGAAAGCTGCAATATTAGATCTATGAAGCTTGAGTTAAAGAGACTAGCTATTTGTTCTGGTGTTTTGTCAGGGTAAGGGCAGGGGTCACTTTTTGTGCCTGGATTAAGAGGAGTTCCAATGGAAGTCCAAAACTGTTTAGGGTTATGCTTATTTTTTTCAGCTTTTTTACTTTGTTACAAAGTGCTTTGAATTTTAGTAGGTCAGAATCCTTTATATGTTTTTGCCATAGTTTCCAGGTTTTCTCCCTAATTATCATTAGCTCTTTTGTAGAATTAGTTAGCCATGGAGCATGACTAGTATTCATTTTTTTATTTGGGGTTGCAAGCCTGTCTAATAATTTTAGGAAGATTGTGTTGAAATAGTACAGAGCATCATCAAGGGGGAGGGATTTTACGTTATTCCAGTTGATACTTTTCAAGTTGAATGTCTGTGCGGTGAAGTGGGAAATGTTTATAACATGCTTAAGGTGACACGTTTTATGGAGAGTGGGTGTAGTTTAAGTAATAAAGGCAGGAACGTGATCACGTAATGTGTTAGTAAGGGTACTGGCTACTGAGATCTTAGTGGGGTCAGAAACTAGGATCCAATCTAGGATGGAAACTTCCTTTGTACTGTTGTTATATCTGGTGGGGGTGGTGACGCATTAGGTGAAGTGAAACAGGTTTATATTAGAGGATGTGTTTTTTTAAACAGTATTTAACCAGCTGATGTTAATATCAGCAAGTATTATAGTTTCATTTTTATGGTATGGGAGACACAACAAAGTATATCTTCCAAAACTGATATATTATTACCAGGGGGAATATATAGGACTATGATAGAAAGAGTTTTCGAGTTATTTATTTTTGGGAAGGAGACTAGAATTTCAGCAATGGAGAACTGGGGGATGAGATCACTATATAGGCATAAATTAAGGGTATTATGGAAAAAGATGACAACACTACCACCTTCTTTACCTGGTCTATTGACTCGTATTGTATTTTAGTTAGGTGGGAGGAATTCTGAATCTTTTATATTTCACTTTAGCCAGGTCTTGCTAGTGGCAAGGATATCAGGTTTATTTTAAACTAGCCAGGCATGTAGATTGGTGGTTTTATTGCAAATGCTCTGTAGATTCAGAGTAGCAATATTTAATGATTTTTGGCAGTTAGTGGGGTTGGATGTAGTGGGGGGTAGTAGTATGTTTAGTTTAGAAAAGATAAAAAAAGTGGGGATCTGTGAGAGTAAAGGTGATAATGTGGGGTTAGAAGGAAGAGGGTATGCCATGACGAGAGGGTTGAGTAGTTTGTAGAGGGAATAAGTTTCTTGGAGCAGAGAAGTAGAGTTATTTGATACAGGCTAGGAAGTATTTCTGAGTAGCTTTCTGATGTTGTGGGTAGGATGGTGGTTATAGATGTGTGTGTAGTGAAAGTTAAGGTAGATTTGAATGAGGGGAGTTGTAGGGGTCGGGGTAGTTTTAGTAAAGTATGAGATAGGAAGAGCATATATGAAGTGGAAGGGACCATGGGTATGGTATTGCTAGCAGCAGTAGGTGGGTATGGAAAAGCGAAGTATTTAAAAGTTGATTGGTTGGTTTGTGGTGGTAGGTGTGGCTAAGGGATGCACATTTAGGTGTAGTAGGGTGGGTGAGAATTGGGGCTAGGGTAGGGGAGCAGAGTGACCCCAAGTGGAGCGAGGGAGAATGGAGTGAGACGGACCTGACATAAGGAGCCATCAGGAACAGTCAGTCAGTAAGTTTAGCCTTAGGCATAGTTTTGTACTAAATCTTACCAGCAAACTCTAGTATTGTACTAATTCTAAACAGAAAGCTACACAGAAAAATGTGCTGTGCTATGTGTAAGCAAAAGGATGAGTCCTTAGAATTCTAGACAGCTATGGGAAAGGAGAAAAAAGAATAGAGGTGGCTAAGTTGAATGTGAGCAGGATAGAAAGGAAGATGGGCTATGGGGCAGACAGGGGTGGGGAACAGTGTTTGGAGAGTGATAGAAGATGGTAGCAAGAGGAAGTTGAAGAGTACAGAAAGCTGCTAGGCTGAGGGTAAGGGAAAGGGAAAACAAACAATAAGCTAAGTGGACTAGTTTGGGGGAACAAGGTAGAATAGTAAGTAGAAATACAGCTATCAGATTTAATTTAGCAGGTAAAGTAAAAAACAAAACAAAGGGTCTACACTAACTGAGGAGTGTATCAGCATGGATGGGGGTGGGGGACAAAGGCAGTCTGGCAATGTTCAGCGGATGACCAAGGGCTAAAAGTATTGCATAAAATGCAGATTAAGATGGTGTGTACAATGTTTAGAAGGTATTTGCAAAAGACAGCAGAGTTTAGGCTTTGAGGAAAGAGAACAGTAGGATTGTGGTTCCACAGTTCAGCTTGCAGGGGTGACTAAAATGTTTGCAATTTCAGAATCTATGAAAAGGGAAGGAGGTGAAGGGTTAGATTTATGCTTAACCACGTAGCATAAATGAGTAGTAATTAATCTAATAAAAGAGGTATAGTGGGACAGAATGACAAGGAAGAGGAGAGACAAAATAGGCATTAAAGCTATCACCTCATGTAATATAAACATGTGTTAGCATTCATAAGCAAAGATATGCCAACAGTAAAAATTATACAAACACTTTATAATTAGATTGCCTATGATTAGCGATAGAATGCTCACACCATAGTTTGAATGTTATAATCATTTGGAGCCAAACTACATCTTGCTTCAACCAAAAAAACAAGTAGTCATAGTTACAAGTTAAGTGTTTGACTATCTTAAAAAAAACTTTAAGGAACTCAGAAAAAATGGCAACATTCAGAATAAGGTTAAATACTGCATTTCAATTTTTCAAATAACAGCTTAGCCAAGCAATGCAGAATATACAACTTAGTCAAATACAGAATGCCAATGAAATAATACTGCGGTCATTAAGATGTACAGCAAATAATGGAAAGATTAAGCAATGGTTTACCACGTTATTTTCTTTTTCTTATTTACAACTCACAGTTATAACAGTAAGTAAAATGGCCCAGAATCATAGCGTGTACATCACTAGTAACACCTCAACTGGGTTTAGTAAAGGAAGTATAGGAAAAGATGGTGGGAAATGCTAGCTGTGGGTTGTAAACTCACAAGGCATGATGGGAAGCAAGAGGGAGAGAGGGAAAAAGAACCTATTAGAATGGTAGCAGTCCTAAGACTGTAGGTAATAAAATGGTGTCTGAAATGGTATTTCTTGTACAGTATATCTGTAGTACTGCAGCCATGATATAGTTAATGATGTTGGTAATATTGTTTAGTTAGCAAGTCTTGGATATAGTCATTTTAAGTAATGCTAAATGTAATATGTAAATGTAGATATAATTTCAAAGGAATTCTAAGAAAATTATTTGAAGGTTTTAAAATTTATGCCAGAAGACAGTAACTTGGATGGGCATTATGAAATGGAAAAAAGATAGCCTTGAGGGGATGGAAGACGATTTAAAATGAGAAGTTAATGTGATAATTTAGTTGATATAGATTTGATTCATAAGTGAAAATTGTAGGTAAAGACTAAGAGTAAATATAAATATAGTTTTTATGATGTCAATGCCTAAGTTTATAGCAGTGTCAAAAGTGATTTCTGTAATGTCGCAGGTGTCTCAAGAAAAGGATGATATGGAGGGATATGGCCAGAATGCTGACAGGCTAGCAGCACAGTTTTCTTCGTCTTTTTCTCTATTTTTATTTCTGACATGAAATTGTATTTTTATGATATCCTAAACCAATTTTTAAACAAAAATCAGTTACCTGATACTACACAGAAGGATATTACAATATCTAAAAAAATGTTAAATATTTGAATTTTTTCATGTCAAATTATTCATTTGAAAGGTCTGTAAAAGTATCTATTAAATGAGTCTTTCAAAGATAATCTCTCAGGACTTGCGTTTAAACAAAGAACTCCAATCTGTTCTTTCAAACCTGCTAGAACTTTGTTTAAAAATGGACAGAATGGATTACAAACTTGAAAGCTTTAAAGAAAAATGTACCAAACAGATGGAACAGATACACAAGATTTTAAAACAACAGAAAACTCAGATATCTGGAATAGAAGATGCCCTTAATGACATACAAGGCAGAGTATCTGAAGAAGAAAAGAACATTGAATTTCTACTGTTACAGAAGACCTTATTACTAAACAAAATTGCAGACTTGGAGAACAGCTCCAGGAGAAATAACATTTGTATATTTGGACTGCCTGAAAAAATAGAAGGAGAATATATGGTCAACTTTCTTACTGCTTGGCTTCATAAGACTCAGAATTTATCTAAAGCTATGTTGTATGGTATAGAAAGAGCTCACAGGTCTCTAGTTTCTACCGCATCAAAAACTAACTCTTCACTGAGATCAATTATTGTTAAGTTCTTCTCATCTCAAGAGAAGGAGCTAATACGTAAAACAGCCTGGTCCAAATATCCTATTAAACTGGATGACAAACTAATAAGTTTTGATAATGACTATTGCAGTACTGTGATGACCAAAAGGAAAATGTATTTTGCCTCATATTAAAGAGCTTAAGAAAAGACAGTTTAAGGTACATTTGTTCTTTCCTGCTAGGCTCAAGATATTCCTTCCGGGTGAAATTAGACACTTTGAAGAACCAGACTCTGTAATGTCATTTTTAAAAACAAAAAAAAAAAATAAAAAATTCTACGGCAAACTGAAGATATGGACTGGAACAGTTGTACTTTGAAGAGACAAAGCCAAAGTAAATACCTGGAAATACAATGAGAAGAAAATGAAACTGAAGTACAAATGACTTTTAGCATTAGTATAACATTGATGTCAACTGTTTTAATAACAAAATTCTTTTTCCATGACAAAGTTTACTAATTCACTTACTGGAGATATAGGTGAAAGGAAGAAACAAAGATTTACTTCTCTATAAGGTAAAAAAGTCACTTTTTCATTTCCTATATGTTTTGCTAAGCTTATATTCTAATGTTTATTTTCCATATTAAATATATGCCTTAGCTTAATAAGTATTAATAAATCAACGCTTTAACTAATAATAAGCTTTTGTTACATATATATCCTAGTTACCTTTGTTCATATATGTGCCACATAAATCCCAAAGTGATAGCTCATGTAACGTAACATAATAGCAAGTTGCTCACAGTACTTTAAGTGCGTTTTGAATGGACTGAATGTTTATGGTGTTTTTAACTTTTAACTCTTAATTCACATGTCATGGTTGATTGGAATATGTGAGGTATTATATGTATGAGATCTGGATATACTCTCTCTAAGAGACAACAGACTGTTATGCTGTTTATGACTGCTTCTTTGCTAATTATAGTGATAAAATGGTGGGGTATGTAGTGTGTATGAAGCTTTTTTCTTTTTTCCTATTTTCTTTTTTTCTTATATAGTCTTATCTGTGTTTGGTGTTTGGTACTGCTCTATTCATTGGTGAGGGGATAGGAGAGGAGAAATACAGTAGTAAATACAATTTCTACATTTTATCACTGGGATTTCACTTTGAAACCTGTCAGTTATTATTTGTTCTCCACTCCCCTGCTAGGATAGATATACATAAAAAGGAGAGAGAGAGAGAGAGGGAGTGTGTGTGTGTATCAAACAGTTATAACAAAAAATAAAATGATAAGAAGTGTTACAGCATAAGTTCTTAAATAGCTGGGAGCAAATTGGTCTTAACCACTTAATACAGCCTTCCTTCTCAATGTAACATGAATGAAAGTTGTTTACTGGCAGTGGTATTTCCCTCTCACAGAGCAAGTTCCAATAGAATGTTTCTTTCATGTCCTTTTCTCTCAGGAGACAATTTATACAGAGTTATTTTTAAACAGCATTTTATTAATTTTAAAACAAAGATTGTACAAAATTGTTTAAAGATAAACAGAACAAAATCATAACTATTTACAGATGGCCACAACAAAATCAAACAGAGAAAACTAAATCATTAAAATTTATCAAAATCTCTTAATTTTGACCAAAATCTAAATTGATGAGTAATATTCGAAGTTCTCATTTTGGCAGTTAACAATTATTTTTTTTACAGACATCTTTTTGATAAATTAATAAATTCAATGAAAGAAGCAGTAGTTTTACACTTTCAATTCTCTGTGACTATTTTTCTTGCTATAGCTAAAATGGACCAAATGAGAGACACCTGCACCCTAGGAACAGAATCTTGAACTGGATTAAATAAGATCAAGGAGTTAGAAATGATACAATTATCTGTCCACAAAGCTTGGACACATATTTCTAAATTCACCCCAAAAAGGAGTTACTATTTTTAATCCACTATCATTTGAAACCAACCTGCATTAGAGATTTCATTACACCTCCAACAATTAATGTTCCCATAGTTATATATTAAAAACACTTGACATTAAAAAAGATCTGTGATGAAATCTCCACATATATATTTTCCACTAAAGAGAAGAAGTAGATTTTCCAGCAGATTTAAGAATTAAGCATTTATCTTCATCAGAAAAGTCATTTTCATTAATTGTAGTTGAGTAACTCCAAAATAATGAATCTGTGAAAAACTCCTCTTATTATTTTATAAATTTTATATATATCATATTAAGTGCTTTGAACAAATAATTCCAACTAATAGAATCAAAAGCCTTATTTATATCTAGACTTATTATAGTTAGTCCTTTTTTGTTTTTATTAGCCAGATCTATTAAAGTATTAAGCCTAATTATGTGGGTCTATATTATAAGACTGATGGTAGAAAACATCGAACAGCATATGGTCGACACCAAATGGTTAATGTTTTCAAACATCGAACTTATAACAACAACAAAAAATAAAAGAAAAAAGTACCTTAATGGGTTTAAGCAGGGGGGGCAAGCCCCCTGAACTCCCCCTCTACTTAAATATACCAACTCCGAGACTGCACTACATTACAGTAAATGGAAATCTCCCCTTACGGAGATTTCCGTATACACGTTTCGATATTGTGCAATTTCGCTATTCTCATGTCGACAATATCAGCTTTGATATTGTCAGCTTTCGAGAATGTAATATAGACCCAATTATGTTATCCTGAACCTTCTATGTAGTATAAAACCAGTCTGATCATCATTTATTAATCCTGACATAATAAGGTTCAATCTTTTTGCAAGAGTAGATATAAATATTTTATAATCAACATTTAATAATGAAATAGGATGGAAAGAAGAACATAAGTTAGAATCTTTGTTTGGTTTTAAGATAGTAGATATCAGGGGATATTTCCAGGAGGGGGGAATGGTTGACATAAGTATAACTTGTTCAAAACCTTTTAATTGAATATTTAAAATAATTCATATATTTCTAGGATTATACAATCAAGGCCAGGGGCTTCATTTAATTTAAGATTATTCATTTGAACTTTTAACTCCTTAAAAGAGAATTACTTATCAATGTTGGATCTTTGTTCTTTGGTTAATTTAAACATTGTATTATAGTCACTGGTTATGTTGTTGATTTCTAAATCTGTCTCTTTGTTATTAATCATAATATTTCCTAAAGTATTCTAGTATGTGTTTTAAATCGGTCACTTTTTTATTTTTATCATCTTGTTTACAAATTATTTCTTTAATATGATTAGTATTTAGTTTTTTTCTTAGATTTAACAGCCAATGTGTGTAAGCTTTTGGGATTTATTGAGTAAGATTGTAATTTAAATTTTTCCAGATTTATTGATATTATATGGTGAAATTCATCATTTACTGATTTGTCATAAGGTTTTAAATTTGAATTCAATTTTCTATATTAGACTGCAAAGACATCAACTTCTTATCCCCCTCTTTTTTTACATAGGTACCAATTTTGGGTCCATAGTTGCACATTAAAGCATAGTTCAGCAAACGCCTGTTCGCCGACCAAGAAACAATGAACTGTCATTTCTAGGAATGGCCACTACAGTGAATTTTTTCCTAGAGGAAAAACTTACTTCACCATTGTCATGGATTTGTCATTTTCCCCAGTGTAGTGTGATCTTGGAGTTGGTATATTTGGTTAGGGGGGGTGTTGGGGGCACAGCTCCCCACATTGGAGGTTGTGGGGGCAAACTCCTCCACTTTGATAGGTTTGTAATCCTGTCTCATTTCTGCTTGGCCCAGTGTTTTTTTCCCCTAGGAAAAAATTGCTAAAGTGGCAGTTTGCAGAAATGACAGTTTACTGTTTATTAGTTGGTGAGCAGGTGTTTGCTGACCTGTGCTTTTGATGTGCTATTACAGACCCACCAGTTTTTAATTCTTCCATAAGTAAGCTTTAAAGAATCCCAGAGAATTTCTTCTGAAACATCTACTTTGTTATTAATTTCAGTCTGTTGATCTATTTCTTTTAGACATCAATCCTTAAAATATATTACTTTTACTGTATAAACAGGGATTCTCTGATAATAAATCAAATTACTTGGCTTTATCATTAACATAAATGTAATAGCACTGTGGTCAGATAAAGGACATAAAGTTATCAATACATCTTCAATTTTAGTAAACTAGTTACTTGAAGTGAAAACTTTATCAGTGTTTGTCTGGGTGCCAGATCTATAAGAATAACGTAAAATTAAGAGAGTTAGCTGATTTAATATTGTAGCTATCTCTCAAATTTTGAGAATTAATAAAATAATCTAAATGTTTAGACACCATAGTTGTGTCTTTACTAGAAAGAGCACAGTTAATATCTCCTGCAATAATCAATTCACCTTTTGTATATAAGGTTATAATATCCCAATATTTCTTAGCAACTTTGATCCAAGTCCAGGTTTCCTATAAGAATTCACAAAAGTATAACTTTCTTTTGTCAATTTCGACTACTGCTAAACACAGCATGCCATTTTTATCTGAATAGGTATTTAATATTTTAGACATAGGTAATGAATTTCTCCTAAGAATAAGCTTGCCTTTCCTTTTTGATTTAAAATGAGAGCTCACAAGAGTTGAATAATCTTTTAACATCTTCAGATACAAATGCATTTCTTGTAAGAAAATTATGAGAGCTTTATGCAATTTTAAATATTTGTTTAAGCTACTCCTCTTCAGTGGATTATTAAGTTCATTGATGTTTAGTGAGAGACAAGTACATGTTGACATTCATAAGAACATGCAAATGCACTGATTTAAGATGATTTAGCTAAAAATATAATAAGCACGTACTAATAATTGTTGTTATGGGGTAAATACAATAAAACCAAAAGCAACATTTTAAACTTATATACATTCAAACCTCCCATTATGATAGGAAAATCCCTTATTTGATGATATAGTCATACAAATCACACACAAACCAACCCACGTCAATATCACCAAGCTAAACGGTTGCTATTCCTTGTTAATTTAAAACAAAATTATTAATTATAACTATTTAGAGCATACTCAAATCATGTTAAAAGGCAAAATACTATGAAGCATTAAATTGAGAAATATTAATATTTAAGATCATAGAAATATAAAGTTGGAAATGTTAATAAGAAAGAATAATATTATGTATTTCTGAATACATCAGAAATATCCCAGAAATAATGCATTTCAAATTTCTCTATTTGACCAAGACACTTTATAAAGTAATTTCTTCTAATTAATCCTATTATAGAAAATACTATTTATATGGAGGAAATAAATAAAACTGACAACACCTATAACACATTAACCTACAGACATCATGACACCAATACATATCAAGATCACATATCATAAAACTTTTAAAACTCATTTAATAACATGGGTGAAAAGGTGAAAGTAATAGAATATGGAAGTGTAATTAAAAGGTACTACCATTTAAAATTACATATCTGTGTATATTATATGTGCTTGTATATGCATAATTTATTTACATGGATGTGCATACATATAACTGTGGGTATGCGTTTGTAAATTATGAGTAGGTATTTGATATGTATATTAACAGTTAAGAGGGTGTATATGTTCTGTGTATCTATGCATGAGACTAAATATACAAATGAATTTGTATTATGAATGTGTGTATGCCCCTGGCAATATCTCTAGTACTTGGGAAATACATTTAACATCTTACTTCTTTACAGGAAGCATTATTTTATGATTATATTTTAAAATATCATGTACTTACAAATTTGGTTATAGTACTTTTCATTGCCATATTCTGAAATGTGTGGATCATGTTTTTGCATTCATCATTCCAATGGGAGATGAAAAATGCTTGAAGTGATTTAAAAGTTAGTTTAGTATAAAATAAAATTATTTCACTAACAAATGCAAAACATTTCAAAGAGATAAATCTGCTTATCAAATATTATTTTTCAGTAATTAGCAAAGTAACTCTGCGCAATTAAAGTAACAAATGTTGAGCAGATTGAGGTGTTTTAAGCATCTTCTCCTCTAAACTGTTTCATATAGCACAGAAGACAACTGCTTATACTTAAGTACAGTAATGCATATAAGTGCATTATATGCAAATTAATATCTAAAGAGAAGTCAAATAAAATATCTCTTTCAGAGCAAATTTATAATCACTGTTAATAGTTTCCAGTCAAATGCTTGTAAAATTTGTTTTTTTTAATAAAAAACAATTTTATAGAAACCAGTGCGCAGACGTGGGAACTATGTGTTATCCCATATAAGATATGCTAGCTTCTTGCATGCTTGTTCTCATTTACATGTTAGTAATGAAGTGTTCCCCATGTTTAACCTTACAGATTGATTGCATTTACATGTTAGTAATGAGGTGTTCCCCATGTTTAACCTTACAGATTGATTGCATTTACATGTTAGTAATGAGGTGTTCCCCATGTTTAACCTTACAGATTGATTGCATTTACATGTTAGTAATGAGGTGTTCCCCATGTTTAACCTTACAGATTGATTGCATTTACATGTTAGTAATGAGGTGTTCCCCATGTTTAACATTACAGATTGATTGCATTTACATGTTAGTAATGAGGTGTTCCCCATGTTTAACCTTACAGATTGATTGCATTTACATGTTAGTAATGAGGTGTTCCCCATGTTTAACCTTACAGATTGATTGCATTTACATGTTAGTAATGAGGTGTTCCCCATGTTTAACCTTACAGATTGATTGCATTTACATGTTAGTAATGAGGTGTTCCCCATGTTTAACCTTACAGATTGATTGCATTTACATGTTAGTAATGAGGTGTTCCCCATGTTTAACCTTACAGATTGATTGCATTTACATGTTAGTAATGAGGTGTTCCCCATGTTTAACCTTACAGATTGATTGCATTTACATGTTAGTAATGAGGTGTTCCCCATGTTTAACCTTACAGATTGATTGCATTTACATGTTAGTAATGAGGTGTTCCCCATGTTTAACCTTACAGATTGATTGCATTTACATGTTAGTAATGAGGTGTTCCTCATGTTTAACCTTACAGATTGATTGCATTTACATGTTAGTAATGAGGTGTTCCCCATGTTTAACCTTACAGATTGATTGCATTTACATGTTAGCAATGAGGTGTTCCCCATGTTTAACCTTACAGATTGATTGCATTGGCCAGCTCTGTTGGGCATCACATCAGGTGTTAGGTTTCACAATCGTATTTCAAGGAAAGCATTGGGATAACTGTATACTGAAGTGATAGCAAAAGTTTATGAAGGTATTTAGTTTTTGTAGGCAGTTGGTTATACTTTATGTAAATACATCTGTAGACCCCTTACTTTTGAATAGACAAGTGTCATCTGTGTAAATATGCACTTCAGTTTGAGTGTGTTTTTGCATGTGGATGTCCTTATGTATATAGAATTGCAATGCAGCATCATTTACTTAAGTGTAGATGCTTAATTTGTGTCTTACCAGCTTTCAAATGATTAATTGCGCTCTATAACAATATTTTAATACACTGCCTGATGTTATGTATGGCACATGTCATTCTTTATTTACTGTGCTATAAGCTTCATTCATGCTAGGCATTTGTAATTATTCTGTATTCCACCAATAGTCTTGATGCGTAACTACCTGTTGGTGTTATATCTCAGGTCGATCTGTGGATTTCCCATGGTTTAGGTGTTTGTTACTTTTTTATGAGATTAAATCTTTACGTGGACCACTTTCCATTGCAGATCAGATCTTATTTAATGAAACTATCTGTTCTTATGAAGAATCTGTATTCAGAGGGAGCCCAGCTAAAACAAAACAGGTAGCCATGGAACAATGCAACAGTTAGAAAATGTCAGAAATGTAAGATATAGCTCGCAAAGAAGTTAATGGTTTGCACTTGCATAAATGAAATGTGGATGTGAAACAATATATCAGGTCAGCGACAATAATGAATCAGTTAAGGAAAGTAACCTTTCAAAATATCAGGACTCACAATGCCAAGTCCTGAAATGTTTAGACTGAATAATCAAAAATCCAGTCTGACAGCATATAAATATTTATATATACAATACAACAGGTAGCATGTTACACAACCAGAGAAACCGTAGAGGAAATTCCATTAGTGTAATAGCTACTTCTTTATGTATCACAAGTATTCTGCATAGCAGTAACTGTCTAATTCATTATTATTAAAGTTATATTAGTTTTTTCAGCTTCTTTCATGACACATTAAAACCAGTAATATTGTTTTAAACAAGCATTTTTATCAGTATAAATGACATATCCCTCTGTATTGTGATGATCTACTGCATGAGTATGTTTTATTTTCACTCTACTTATACAAACAATACGACTTTCACTGAACTATAATTAGGATGACCACGATATGCCACTAAATAGAAATTAGTACCAGGTGTGTAAGTCTGCAGATGTCTTCCTTTTCTTCTTCCCACTGGATTCTTCTTTCCTTTTCTTCTTTTCATTATTCCACATTAAAAAAGACAATAAACACAAAAACTACATGGATATGTTGTAAGATTAACTACATTAATATCAAATGTTCTGTTATGGTGTTTCTGCTCCTCTTTCAACATTCTAAAAGTTCACTTTCTGTAAATGAGAGTTCAATTTCAAAAGGCATTTCCTACAGCACATGCATCTTGAACATGGAATCTAGACTGTTACTATAAACAAATAAAGCTTATCACATACAACATTCACCGGATGTAATAACCAAAAATAAAAAACAGATTACTTGAAATTATGTATGGAAAGCATATATAAATTAAGTGGATTAGTTAAAATGTTCGTATACACCCCCCACATACACATTAGTTTCTATGTTAGGAAATAATGTTTCAGAGGATTTAAATAAAATAATAAAGAGACTTACAAGTAATAGTAACATTAATATATACTTTTATTAATGTCTATTGGATACCTGGACTGGGAATACAAACAGTTAAACAACACTTGGGGAAATAATATGAATATCAAAGGGAAACATTACTTTTTCAGATGACTTTAACTGTATTTTATCTGACAAGGATACCAACATTAGCTGTAAAAGGAAGAAACCTTCCTCAGTCAAGGCTTTGATGGAGTTCACTAACCTATATAATATAAGAGATAAAATGGGTTTTCTGGATCAGACTCACTCTCCTTTTCGCATTTCTCACACAGGCATGGGACACTATCACAAACAGATGGTGTATATCTCTGGGTTTCATAAAAGCTGATTTTCTGTGCAAGAACAGTGTAAGAGCTCCTGCATAAAAAATGACCGCCGAGCGATTCAGGATAGTGCCGTTTTCACGTGCACGAGCAGTCCTACACTGTTTTAGCATGGAAAACCGGCAAATATGCAAATCACTTCATTTGCTGGTGAAAACCATGCAAATGAGGTGATTTAATGATTCACCAAGCTGCCAGGTCTCCATGCTAGAACAGTGTCAGTGCAGAAATGTATTCAGAAAATAACTGAGTACATTTCTGCAACTGACAATACGGAGGCATGATACCTCATTTATAAGCATGTATTATGTACACTAGACAGTCCAGTGGCCAAATATAAGGATGTTGATATTAAAAAGTGATTAATTATTATGAAAATTAAACTTTTTTTTTTTCGCCAATCTCGAGCAATTAAGCATAGGGCAGTGGTGCACAAACGGGATGATGACGAAAATAAAAAAAAAAAAAAATGGGAAAACTCAATTTTAAGATAAACCTGCACTTTGCCATTATAGTCTATGGCATACAGAATGTAAACAATACCAGGGAGCACTGATTGTCAAGGTGAAAGGGTCCATTTTAGTGCAGCATCTAATGATCTACACACTGGGGTATGGAAATGAGGTGAGTTATACTGAATTACATATTTCTACAAAGTGCCAGCTTGTACCTAACCGTGTAGGTACAACAATACAACAGTGCAAGTCTAAGAGCTGGATGACTTCATAAGGGGGCGTGTCATGCTTACTGTAAGCTCATCGGAGCTCTGTTGCCCGTGTTTGCCCTTAGCTAAGCACAGCTAAAGAAGGGGGTGTGTCAGATGTGCCTGAGCACTGTGTACATAGCCTAAATGGTTGTGCACGCTACACACCAGGTTTTAAACATTAAAAAAAAAAAAAAGAGGAAATGGCAGCGCTGTTTACATTGCAGCACTGGGTATGCACGGCATGCCTTGGGGCTTAAATAGGGAGGAAGTGGGAAGGGGAAACAGCAGTAGGAAGGCAATCAAGGAGAACTAGCATAGCTGGCAGGTGGAATGTATCAGAATCAGCCAATTACACATGCAGCAGCCTAGCACACTACTATAAACTATGCAAACACCTTTGAGACAGGTTTTTCCACAAACTCTACACCACTGGTGTATACAGATGGGGTATATTTAACTGGCAAAACTAACTAAAATGTTAGAGGCTGATGCTGCTTTAATCCATCAATATGTGCTAGAGACTGAGGGTGGTGAGGAGGAGAATCATGACAACCGACCCAAAGTCAGGAGAAGGAGGAGAAGATTGTACAGACCCAGAGTAACCTACCAGGGCCTACATGAGCTGGAGATAGTGGAGCACTATAGGGTTGACAGGGACATTCTACAGCAAATCATTGAGCTGTGCTGGCCACGCCTCACACACAGAACGACAGAGGGGAACCCATCCCAGTGGATACCAAGGTATCTGTAGGCTTACGAATACTAGCCACAGGTACCTTCCAAAGACCAACTGGGGAGATCATGGGGTCTCACAAGCATCAGCATCCAGGATACTCCACCAGTTCCTGGATGCCATGTCAGCACATGTCAATAAGCACATATATTTCTCCTGCAGCCATAAGGCATTGACCAGAAGTATGTGTCTCTTCCACTGTATAGCAGAATACCCTAAGGTAGTTGGTGCTATAGACTGCATGCACATATACATCAAAGCACCACCTGGTAAGCAGGGTAGGGTCTACATAAACTGCAAGGGCTTTCCCTCCATCAACTGCCAGGTCATGTGCAATACCCAGGGCATTATCATGAACATGTGTGCTGGCAGCCCTGGAAGCTATCACGACTCCCACATCTGGCATTGTTCACAGCTGTATCAGGGGCTTGCCAGGGGTGACATCCCATATGGCCATCTAGTGGGGGATGATGGCTATGCACTGGATCTGTGGCTGATGACACCCATCAGAAATGCACACACACCCGAACAAGAACACCATAATGAGGCACACACACAGACCAGGATTATTGTAGAGCATGTGTTTGGGCTGCTCAAGTCATGGTTCTGCTGCCTTGACATATCCAGTGGAGCCATGCAGTACTCTCCAGCTACATGTACACAAATGTTCATAGTATGTGCCATGCTACACAATATGATCCTGCAGAAACAGCTGCAGCAGGAACAGCACAGGGCAGGACTGCACATAGTCAGCCCTCCAGCACCGTCCTCAGTACTGGCCCAGCAACAAGGTAAGTCACCCTTCCTATCAATTACTGAATGGAGTAGTGTGTTCTCATAGTTGTATATATGGTATGGATGTAAGCATGCAAGGGAATTTGGTGGCTGAATCGGATAACAGCATACAGCTGACAGCTATATGGGAAAGCAGGAAATCCATAACAAATACTGGTGTCAGTATACTAGGCAGTACTCACAAGGTGACAACTCCCACTGCAGTACATGTGATGGCCCCAATAAATGTGGGTCACACACATGAATGTCAATGAGGGCCACATACCCACCACCAGCCTCACCCAGCAGGACAGGTGTAGATGACCATAAGGAAAGGCCGGGCTAAGGCCCACAAATGATGGCAATGGTGAACAGCCCCCCCTCCAGACCTACACACACATACTACAACAGGTCTGGCAGTTGCATTTTAGTTCTGAAGGGTAAGATGTCTGAAACTGAAATTTATGCCATTAAAATCTAACATGTGTACTCTGCTGATATGCCTCCTTTCTGCATGATAGGTTACAATACAATATGAAATGGAAGCTAACAGAGTAACCAAAATACAAGTACAGTCATTGCACCCCCCCACACACACACACACACAATCCCATGTAGAAATGCAGTAACATAAGTTTGACAAATAATATCATTGGAGCACAGATTGCCACAGCTGTCCCAATCTATATTGTTGCATGTGTGCAATATGCAGGGGTTAGTGTGGTAAGTTTGTTGTGTGTTTAATATTGGCGGAAGTGGTCAGCATGTGGGCCTGGATGGTTGTGTCTCAGTAGCCTAGGTACAGTAGAGTGGTTGACAGGGCTATGTTCCAACAACTGCAGTGCCGACCACACTGCTTCTCAGCTACACCCATGTCAGCAGTTGTACATGCTCACTGTCCAGATGTCAATATCTGTCACTATTGGAAAGCTGGACATGCCATGAACAGTGGCCCATACATAGAAACAGTACACAGGTGGAAGTAACCTACACAGAGTGCATATAAAATAACTGTCAACTGCACATAACTTTGGAATTATACATAGAGGTTAGCATCACATTAGTTGTCCCTCTAGTACAGAATACTGGTAGTCTGGCCAATTGCTGTCAGACCAGAAAAAGCACAGTTATAAATTAATGACAGGCTGCCCATGTCCACACACATGCCAGCATAAGGGGAATGTCCCAGGCATATCTGTGAGTCAGGTGCCAGTAGCTTCCATGTCACACATGCACCCAGTTCACCCCACCATCAGCCACAGGTTTATCACAGATCATATCCTTGCTGTAGGGAATGAGTATAGCAAGAACCAATCTTTGTATGGGAATACATACATGATGCTGCATGCTGAATAGGTGTCCCATGCAGATGTGTCCCTAGCTGTAAGCAGCAACCTGATGACATCCAGACCTGTGGATCAGTATAAACAGGAAGGATTGACAGGAACACCTCAACCACTTACCACTGTCTCCCCAGTGTAATCCACTGGCTTGCAGCCTGGGAATGTATGAGTGACAGAATGCACTGGCCTGCTACAGATGGCCTGCAACACTCTCAAATGGCCTACAGTCCTCTGGAAAAGGCCCATGGCTCACCCATAGTGCCAATGTATGGAATGTCAGGGGGTCCTAACTAATAACCTAACACAGTAAACAGAAAACAAATGCAAGACCATGCTGGCAAATGCCAATAGCATGCCACCCCATACCCTACTGCAAGAACTGTGGACCAGGATATAACTACTACTGGGATAAAGGCCCAACTATAGAGATACCTCAGAGATATTGGTTTCATGGAGTGTGTGAAACCTGAAACTCTAATGCCTGCCCATACCACGCCCTGACTGCAAACCCATGAATGAATAACCACAAAACTGCTTATAAACTACAATGTGAAGGTAAACTGACCAGATATATGAGTCCTGCTTCTGGATGGTGGTGCTGCGGTAGCGTTGTCGCCTCATAGCAAGACGTTGTCCCGTTCGATTCTCAGCTAGAGCGTCTTCTGTGTGGAGGCATACGTGAATGGGGTGTGCCTTCGTTGAAGGTTGTGCGTCAGGGCTGGTAACCCGGTACGTACAAATCCACTGCCAATCATTAGTGGACCGGAGTTCCGCTGTGGCACCCCTAACCGGGAAAATCCGAAAGACACAAGACAATCTGTACAGCTGAGAGGTATGGCCACAGCAGGATATGGCCATTCCATTAAGTGGAGAAATGCACAAGAAGGGGATCCCCAGCCTGCATACTACCAAGGTGCTGGACCATTTACACAGAACCAGCAGTCTACTGTGCATAGCTCCCTCTCCACAATGGCAAGAGTGTGCCAGAATGTGTAGTCGATATGCCTCAGAATATTGGTCTCAGCTTCATTCATCTTGTATTTCCCTGCTAAATAACTGTGAGCAAAGAATGATATCTGTCAGTAGTTAATGACATGATACATCACAGTGTAAAACAGTACATATGTCAGAAAATCTATGCTACAACCGACCATGTTACACAAGCAGCACAGTCAACAATAGTTACAGTATCCCCCATATGTTATGCACATTGTGTCTCCATATTGGCAACCTATCTACAGATATCCTGCAGAAACAGGTTGATAGGTGTAGCTGTAGCACACAAAACCCTGAAATGGAGTCCAACTCTCCCTGGAATGGATGCACACACTCAATTTAGAAGGTCATACTGGGCACGCTCCTACACATAGAGAAATGAAGCCCATGTCTGACAACACAGTGAACTATAGTTATCTGTTATTCACAGATGTATGTGCACACACACCAAATTGTACACCATTCATACATCTCACACACACACACAAACACACACATTGGATAAGAATACTCACATATTTAAGGGCAAACATACACACACAGAGACGTGAGGAAGAGAGAGACAGACAGAGACAGAGAGAATCCCATTATGAGGCCTTTCTCAGCCAGTACACATCCCATTGGCCTATGTCATATGATGTGCTGATTTTATTCACTATAGAAGTTCCTTTTGTTAGCACTCAGACCTGTAGTCTCAGTGGTGCTTGTGATAACTGTGTAACTCTATAGTACATATAAGTATTCATGTAACATTTGTAATCTCAGTCTTATCAAATGTAAAGTTGTGTGTGTGTGTTAGTGTGTGTGTGTGTGTGTGTGTGTGTGTGTGTGTGTGTGTGTGTGTGTGTGTGTGTGTGTGTGTGTGTGTGTGTGTGTCTGTGTGTGTGTGTGTGTGTGTGTGTTTCTACATGAAAGAGTTTGAGGCCATTCACACTCATTACACTCTCCACTGTCCTACTTTAGCACTCCTGCTGATAACAGTCACCCTAAAATAACCCTTTGGGCAGCTTGCAGCCCTATAAGCTCCGTGGTGCTTGCAATAACTGTATAGTACTATAGTGTAGCAAACTAGTTAGGTAGGAGTTCTAAAGTTCTGGCAACTATGAAAATGTGTGTGTTTGTGTGAGAGAGTATGTGTTTGTGTGAGAGAGTGTGTGTGAGTGTGTGTGTGTGTGTGTGTGTGTGTGTGTGTGTGTGTGTGTGTGTGTGTGTGTGTGTGTGTGTGTGTGTGTGTGTGTGTGTGTGTGTGTGTGTGTGTGTGTGTGTGTGTGTGTGCGTGTGTGTGTGTCAACGTAGAGACATGTGTTTGAGGCCATTCACACTCACTACACTTTCCTTATCCCTCCTTTAACACTGCTGCTGATGTCACTTAACTCCAAAGATAACTTTGGACAGCTTTGTGGTGCTTGCGATAACTATGTAATACTATAGTATTGCAAACTGGTTAGGTAGCAGTTCTAATTCCAGTCTTGGCAACTGTGAAAATGTGTGTGTGTCTTTGTAGATACATGGTTTTGAGGCCATTCACACTCACTACACTTCTCTTACTTCTCCTTTAGTATTGCTGCTGATGTCACTCACCTTCAAAGATACCTTTGGACAGCTCTCCAATATATAAGCTCCATGGTGCTTGTGATAACTGCATAATACTATAGTGTAGCAAAACTAGTTAGGTAGCAGTTGTAATCCCAGTCCTGGCAATTGTGAAAATGTGTGTGTGTCTTTGTTGAGACATGTTTTTGAAGCCATTCGCCCTCACTACACTTTCCTTACCCCTCTTTTAGCACTGCTGCTGATGTCACCCACTTTCAAAGACACCTTTGGACAGCTCTTCGACATATAAACTATGTGGTGCTTGTGATAACTGCATAATACTGTAGTGCAAAACACTACTTAGATAGGAGATCTAATCTCAGTACTGGCAATTGTAAAAGTGTGTCTGTGTGAATGTGTGTGTATATCTGTAGGCTGAAGTATTTTGTGTCCATACACAGCTAGTACATTTCAAAGTGTAATGCATTACAATGGCTTCTGATGTCACTCACCATAGATGTATGTTTGGACACTGTTCTACATATAAGCTTTATGGTGCATGTGATAAATGCATAACAATGTTGTAGCAATAACTATATAGGTAGGGGTTTGAATCTCATTCCTGAAAAGTGTGTGTGTGTGTGTGTGTGTGTGTGTGTGTGTGTGTGTGTGTGTGTGTGTGTGTGTGTGTTCGTACATTAAACATTTTGGCCCCATTTCCACCCAGTACACTTCTCAGTGCTCTATTTTAGCAGTCCTGAAGATATCATTCACCTTAGAAGTACCTGTTGGCAACCCTAAGCCATGTATGGTCCATGGTGCATGTGGTAAATGTGTAACATAAACATCTGAAAATATGTTTAAGTGGAGGTTTGAACCTCACTCCTGGCAAATGTAAATGTGTGTGCAGGGTAAAGTATTTTATGAAATCTCTCAACCACTACATCACCCAGTGCCAGTATTTACAAGGGCTGGTGAGGTTCATCACCTTAGAAGTACCTTGGGACAACATCCATTCTATAAGCTCTGTGGCACATGCAATAAATGTGCAACACTGTAATAGCAATACATAGATAGATAGGGGTTCAGAACTCAGTACTGGCAAGTGTGTGTGTGTCTCTGTCTGTCATCAGTATCTTGTGTGGGTGTTGTTGTGATTGTGAAGTAACAGGATTCATGGGGGACTTGCTAACGTATTATCCTGATGACCTAGTATATGTCCCAATGTCGACATTACAAGGCCAACAGTTGTCAAACATCATAGAGGTTGGTGTAGATAATCCACAGCCCTAAATGTGTAGTACCATGTGCAATAACTATGTGACAGTATGGAATAGTTAACAATATAGGCAACCCTAATAATACTCAGAGACCATGCTCCACCCAGGAATCATACACAAACAGACTTGGCTAGGCATCAACCACTATATCAGTAGTTCTCCTGCAAAATGCCTCACAGACAGTACCCAAGGTGTGATTGCAGTGGACTCCATGTCAATCCGATGACCAGACATGACTGATGTCACACAGGTTATGGACCCATGTCCTCTCATGTTTGGGATCTACCATTCTGAGGTGCAGGAGAACACAAAGGCACCCTGCCTGAAAATGTTTGCATACAACAGTAAGGTGGCTGGTAGTATTCCCAATCCATGTGATGTTGACATCATGCACAAAGGCCACTTGACACGTATGACTGTTGTCAGAACCTTGGACATAATCTTGATGCCAAGAGATGTGCCGCCATTACCTTTGGGAACACCATGGCTCACATGAAGTAATACATTGGTGGTAGTCCACTGAACAGTGACGTTGTTATAACAGAATGGGGAATACAGGTTGACAGTCAGCTGCCTGTTGACCACAACAGTGCCGCTGACATCAGAAAGTACTTTGATATGTAACATTTCCTGACTAAGTGTGTGTTATCCAGCAAGTCAAATTACATGGTCACCCTGTACCCTCCCCTCAGTAACCCAACCAATGTGTACATTGGCCTTTTTGCTATGTTCCCCACTGGACACCTGTAACAACTTTAGAGTCTGCAAACATACCCCACAAAGGGAATACCATGCCTTATACACATGCCCTCTAAGGACAGACTCCAATCACTCCAATGAATTCCCACATCATACTGTCTGTGTAGGTGCAATCACTACCTCAGTTACACAGTCAGTCTCATCAAACTAGGTCAGGCATGCTACATCTGAAGATACCAATCTGCCCACACAACATGTCCCAGAGACCTCAAGCACACTTCCACACTTCAAAGGACATGCATTGGGGACAGGTGCACATGCCAGACACTGCCATGTTATGGAATATAAATCACATACATGTGAAGCACTGGACATCACTAGCCACCCACAATATATATCTGGATGAGTGGATGGGGAATATGATACCCACCTCTGGGGACCAGTACAGTGACTAAACTCCCTAGCCACAATGGGGACTATTGTCATGTGGCCTGATGCCAGGATATTCACTTGTGCTAGCCTTGTAGAGCCTTCAGGCCCATTCACCTACTACAAACCTATGAAGCAATGAACCTATGGATCTCAGTACTGGCAAGTGTGTGTGTGTGTGTGTGTGTGTGTGTGTGTGTGTGTGTGTGTGTGTGTGTGTGTGTGTGTGTGTGTGTGTGTGTATGTGTGTGTGTGAATAGTAATCTCAGTGTGTTGGGCTGATGAATATCCCATGTGGCTGTGGTTATTAGCAATTGGAGGTGTGTCCGAACCACAACATGTACCATTGTCCACTCTACAACAGATATTTTAAATTAACATATATCTATGTACAACCCTCAGCCCTATAATTGGTGAGGCATATGCAATCACTGTGTTACAGACCTGGGAAATCCATGCAGATGCAGCTGTGCCATGCCTAAGACATGGTGGATGTGTTACCACACTGCCATACCCCTTGTTTTTGCTACAGGGCCACATCCTGGTGACACACAGATGCCTAGAACAGGAACAGGATACAGAATGTGAGAACACATTCACTCAGCACTCCACTTGTTGGTGATAGAGGGGTAAAGCTGGCACTGAATGTGTTGCCAAGACTGTGGCCAATAACTGTTGTCTCGGGATAGGTATTAGCATTATGCAGTAACTCACACCACTTATGTTTAATGCTGTGGAAGTTGTTGATGTAACTATCAAAGGCTGTTGTGATTGTCATCTGTGTCTGCTGCATGTCTGCCTTCATAGATGCCTGTAGGGAATTCCATGAGGGATTCCCACATTGTGTTTGAGGCTAAGTAAGTTCAACAGTCATGGGACACCACCTTTTTCTGCAACAGTGTCCTACTTCTGTTGCACACGTTAGTAATGGCAGAGGACCAGCACATTGTCTCCCAGTGTTTGGAGAACAGTTGGTTCTGACTAGTACCATGCATTCCTGTACCTGTTTGTACAGTGCATATGTGTATGATTCCACAGTCATGCAGCTATTTCCCATTGCCATGGGTGCAGTAAAGTCATCCACCCCTGTATTCATGGCAGCAAAGTCAGCTTTGGACAGGCTTTACAAGGTGGATACCCTTGTGGGGGGTGTGGCTGACATGTTGAGTTCCATGTTGATTACAGCCTATGTGGATCTCACCAGGAAGGGATTGGCAACTGTGGATGAGCAACAGTCCCATATTTAAGTGGTCAACAGAGGTCATGGTTGTTGCATCCTCTACTGGGGATCAGTATGAGCCAGTCCAGTGCATTGGAAATGATGAATCCCAGGAAGTGTTGGGCCACTGTACTGGTGCTTGACTACTTTCCCCAGGTGGTGTAGGGGTAGTTGAAGTCTCATACTATGTCATTGTTGAGTTGAACCATCATAGATGGCAGGGGGTTGAGGAATGTGCATTAACAGTCTAGGGACATAGATGTGGAACCATAGCAGGCTATGGTCTGGATTGCACTATTACCCCGGCAGTTGGACCAGAAGTATCTCCAATGCATTATGCTTGGATAGTCTGGAGGTGTTCCCATCCATAATGAATATGGAGACAACACCACCTGTGGAGGTGTGGTGTGGTCCATGTTTGGGGGCTGACAGCTGTGAAATGTGTTATAGCCTGATACTGCAAGGCTGCTGTCTGCTGCTGAGAACCACCTCTCCATTACAGCAGACATGTGTCCTCCACTCCATCGAGTGCTTTGAGTGACTGCATCCTGACAGTTAGATGTCTACTGCTGAGCAGCATGACCCTCAGATTGCATACATGTCTAGCTGTTATGGTGGTAATTACATTAGGAACACTGCCTAATAAGGCATCATAGGGGGTGGCAAGACACTTAGCCAGTACCTGAAAACCCAGCACTGTCAGATGTGGGACATCTGTGGCAAGTCATTGGGTTCTGTCAATCATGTCATCCCAAGCAGACAGGTAATGGATTCCCTGAGAATGACACAAAACACATAAGCCAATGTTGCAGTCAATCTGTTGATAGTACCGCAGCATCATTCTGGGTGACAGTGGTACACTGCTCAGGGCTACTGTCACACCTGCTTGGACCACATAATCAGAGAGTTTCACCATGTCTCTTGTCACATAGACCAGAGAGGTGTGTCCCAGGTCATTCACACCCACATGGATACAGAGTGATAACTGTAGTTGTTATGGAGTGCCATGACTGGCTGTGTTATGTGTTGGATGCTGGCATGTAATAGATATTTGGCTGTTACCTGCTCCATATTCAACTTAGTGAGTGAGGTATGTGTGTGCCTCAGTACTGAGTTACCCATGATCATTGTATTGTGCAAGGTGGTTATCCTTAGGAGCGTAAGTTGAGGGGCACACTGTGTAGGTCAAATATGTGTCCCTTGGCATGTGCCATGTTGTGGTGTCTGAGTGGGTGTCTGTCTTGCTGGTCTGTGCTGTTTGAGTAAATGTCCATTGAGTGCCTCTGTAAAGGTGGGTGTGTGACTTTTCACTGTATGTCATGGCTGTCAAAATGGGTGTCATGGTGAGCTCTGAGTTCCACATAGTGTGGTACACGTGTTGATCTTGTCCTCTTTACCTGCTAGTCCAGTCTTTGCTGGAGAGTGCATATGTCCACATTGGGTGATATATGGGTAACTCTCACAGGTCTGAGTATTTGGAGTTTAGAGGGTAGGGTTGTCTGTGTACATGATGCAGTTGCAAAAGGGCCTCAGACTGGACTGGTGCACCAGGTTAATGGGTGAAAGTGCAGAAAACTGCCATTCAATCATGCCAGGAGGGGGTGAACAAAACTAGTAAGTACAGGGGCTACTTCTGTGATGAACGAGGACTGCTGATGGCTCCCAGGTGTGCCACACTTATTGACACAGTAACCTGGTGAAGTGCCATGCCGTAATGCTATTTGAAGTGCATGACAGAAAGATCTAGCACAATGTAAGGGTGAACCTGAAGGCAGACTTTCTGCCACCTGTAACACTTTACCTCAGCTGTGCAGTTAGCAGCTTTGGCCATATGAAAGTTCAATAAGCTCTCTAGCATGTGCAGTAACTGTGTAACACTATAGTAGACATAACTAGTTAGACAGGAGTTCTAATCCCAATACTGGCAAGTGTGTGTGTGTGTGTGTGTGTGTGTGTGTGTGTGTGTGTGTGTGTGTGTGTGTGTGTGTGTGTGTGTGTGTGAATCATGTACTGTCTGGCTTATTTTTAACTTGTGTACTACCCTTCACACTTCCCCTCACCCCTGTCTATTAGTCCTGTCAATGTCATCCACCTTAGAAGTACCTTTAGACTAAATGACAGTGTGTAAGCTCTGTGGCATGTCTGATAACTGCGTAATACTATAGTAGAAGTAGCCCGATAGCAGGAGCTCTAATCTCTCTACTGGCAGCTGTTTGGATGTTTGTGTGAAAATCATGTAGTGTGTAAATTACACCATTTCAACCTGTATACAACCCTTTACAATTCCCCTCACTACAATCTAGTAGTCCTGTTGATGTCATCTACCTTAGAAGTACCTGTGGAGGATGTGAACATGTTTATAGGTTCATAGGTAAGTGCTAGGCTATTGGCCCTAAGGCCTATATAAGCCTACCCAAAAAGGTACCAAGGCTTTTGCCACCCAAGAAAATTATTTTTCTATGCCCCTGATGAGCAGAGCCACAGAGGTGATCCCCGGGGTGAATTTCCTATTTCCCATCCAATCAAGATTTTTCTTGAAGAGTGCTAATGAGGAGCTTTGTTTGATATAGATAGGTAGTTTGTTCCAGAGTATGGGAAGTCTCTGGGACAGGAATCTATCCCTCCAGCATGTTATGTTTATTGTGGTGCAAAGGTTTAGGTCCCTAGAGTGTGTAGCTCAGAGAGACTGGGATTTCTTTAAGTGGAGCATGTCCAACAGCTCTGGGTTTGACATAGCTTTGCATGTTAGGAAGAGATCTCCTCAGAGTAGACAATATGTGATGGAGTAAAGCTGGAGTTTTTTTAGATGGTCTGTATAGGGCATCTTTTTGAGGCTGGTAATCCTCTTTGTGAGGTATTTCTGCAGGCTTTCCAGTTGTTGTAGATGTCTTGTGAGGTACATACCAAAAGAGGCGTTGTACTCTATAATGGGTCTAATGAGTGATGAGTAGAGGGGAACAATGACCTCTTTTTTCCTGGATGAGAAACCTTTTGTGATAAGGTGTGCCATGTAAAAGGATTTCCTGACTACTGTGGTGATGTGATTATCAAAGGAAAGACTACTGTCCACCTGTGTCCCAAGGTCTGTTATCACACTTTCGTGTGTTAAGTAGACTACCACCTATATGGTAGCTCATGGGTACAGAGTTTTTACCAAAGGGGATGACAGTGCACTTTTTGGCATTGAGCTTGAGGCCATGGCTTTCACACCAGGCACCTGTCTCAGTGAGGCCCTTTTGTAGGATGTCCACATCATTAGGAGTTTTGATTATGGCTTCTAGTTTGCAGTCATCTGTGAACTTCATTAGATTTGGATTTGGAGTCTGGTACTTTACAGTGTGGGTTCTGTCAGTTAGCCAGTTGGCAACCCATCTTGTGACATAGGGATTTATACCTAGTTTAGTGAGTTTATCTATAATTCCAGGGTGGGGGGTGGTGTCAAAAGCCTTGGTGTGATCTAGATAGGCTGTGTGAACCACTTTACCATCGTCTACGGCTTTGATGACTGCTTCAAATGCATCTATCAGGTTTAGCAGACATGATCTTCCTTTTACAAACCTGAAATGGGTGGGGTCCAGAGTTTGGAGATTACCAATGTCTTTGTTTATAAGTTCTATGATGATATGTTCCATGGCCTTGCAGACCAGGCATGTTAGGCTAATGGGGTGGTAGTTCCTGGGGTATGTGGTGGCTCCCCATTTGTCGAGTGGGATAACCACCACTGTGCACCATTCAGTGGGCACAAAGCCTGAGGTGAGGCTATGAATGAACATGGTGCTTAGGTGGGGTGCCAGTTCATTCCTTAGTTCATGTAGAATGCAGCCTGGGATATTGTCAGCTTCCATGGATGCTGTGTTCTTGGCTTTGGAGAGTGTGGTTTTTACCAGTGCAGCCGTGATTACAGGAACTTTGTATTTTTCCAGTATAGAGATGGCTCCTTTAGGGGGTGAAAGAGGGGTAAAGTTAGCACTAAACCTATCTGCCAGGATGTTGGCAATATTAGTTGGTTCTGTATATTTAGTGTCATTGTGCTGTAACTCACAGCAGATATGAGTGTTGCCATTGAGATTCTTGACATAGCTATAGAATGCTTTGTGGTTGTCTTTAGAATCAGTGGAAAGTTTGTTTTTGTAACTAGATTTGGAGGATTTTATGAGGGATCTCAGCTTCTTACTAAGGCTGACCAGGGAGTTCCTCCAATCATGGGATTTTACTCTTTTTTGCAACAGTTTCTTTCTTCTGCTGTAGAGTTTGTTTATGACAGGGGACCACCAGATTGTCTTCCTTTGTTTGGAGGATAGCATCTTGGTTCTGTTAGGGATAGCATTATCAATGCACTTGTGTAACTGCTTATAAACTGCATCTGTGTAGGATTCAGCAGTCATAGCTCTATTGTCCATCTGCATGGGTGTCGTGAAGTTTGCCACTTCTGTCTTAAGAAGCGTGAAGTTGGCTTTGGAGAAATGTTTTACTGTGGTTTCCCTAATGGGGGGTGGGGGAGGGATGTGGATGTCTACGGTGATTAGCTTGTGGTCAGATCTGACCAATGAGGAATTGACCTCTGGTGTGGAACACCAGTTTCCCATGTTGGTAATGACTAGGTCTAGGATATTACTCCCCCTGGTGGGGGTGTGGATAAGTTGATCCAAGGCATTGGAATTTATGAATTCCAGAAAATGTTGAGCAAAAGAGTTGGTACATGAGTGGTTTTCCCAGTTACTAGTGGGGTAGTTGAAATCGCCCATTATTAGGGTCTTGGGTTGTACCCTAAAATTTTCTAGTGTTTCAAGAAATGAGGAGTGGGAATCATGGGGCATGGTGGGGGATCTGTAGCAAAACAAAAGGTTGGTTCGAGGGCTTAAGCTCTGTGGCATGTCTGATAAATGCATAGTATTATAGTAGAAATAGATAGATATGCAGGAGTTCTAATCTCACTACTGGCAAATGTTTGGATGTGTGTGTTTGTGTAAGAATCATGTAGTTTGTGGTCTACAACATTTTTGACTTATATACTTCCCTTTACACTTCCCCTCACTCCAGTCTAGTAGTCCTGTTGATGTCATCCACCTTAAAAGTACCTTTGGACTAGGGGGGAAATGCATAAGCTTTGTGGCACATCTGATAACTGTGTAGCACTATATCAAAAGTACATGAATAGGCAGGAGTTCTATTCCCAATGCTGGCAACTGTTTGTGTGTGAGGATCATATCTTGTCTGGCTTATACCATTTTCATGTGTGCACCATGCATGGCTGGTCACCACCTCCCACTGCCATAACTTTATATAGTGTGGTAACAGCATGCCCCTCACATGCAGAAGGTTAAACCATTGTACAGTCCTCTGTACAGATATGTTTGGAATATCCAGATGTTTGCAACCTATATGTGGTTGGAAGTGGTCTGTGTTTTCCTTAACAATGCCCATGTATGTGATATTGTAGCCAAATAGGCCATAGTAGGTGTACTGACACATATGGCAGCATGACATGAAACATCATGCTGATATGACGTCTGCCACCCTCACAGGGGGCCAGCCTTGTAGATGCAATGCATCAGTCCAGATGCTTGCTTTTACAAGTGAACTGTTCATGTTATGGGTCACATTAAAGGCTGGAAGAGGTGTGGTCTGACATATGGTCCTAATTTGTATGTAACAGGAACACCTTGCATCTTAACATGAGTGTGTGCCCAATTTATATCCACTGCATACTACTAATGTGTCACACATGTCCCTACCTTAGGTCATTTGTCCAGCCCATTTTGCTGGCCTCTGTCTAGTTGTCTTGGCACTGGCAAGTTGTGAGGTATGCTACAGGAATTTTGTATTCACGTCAGATAGGTCCCAGTGGTGAACACTGAGATGCAATGCAGTTAACCCCACCACATGTGAACATGCACATAAAGCAATATAGCTATTACATAAAGTGATGAAGCTATTACTGAAAGTTGCCTGCATGGTAAATTGCATGCCCTTCACATGCCTGGGGTATTGCCAGGCAGCAGCAGAATAATGTCATACTCACCAGCTTCAGGTTACTGTCCCTTATGCAGACCAGAGGGTCCTAGGTAGTTGTAAGAGGGAGGTATTGTCAGTAGACTCACATGTGACCTTGGTACAGGATGTGTGCAGCATGTCTGCACATTTACAGTACTAACCCCAATAATACACAATGTTCTGTCCTCACCACAAATGTGCACCTCTGTGCATTAGAAAATCCCATCCACAACTGCAGTCTGACCTGACACATGGATGTGGATACAATACAGATACATGTATGTCTAATACATTAGTGTACTAATACAATACAGATACATGTATGTCTGATACATTAGTGTGCTAGTCCACACTGGGCCCTTACCTGCACGATCCTCATCCAGTGTGTGTGTGTGTGTGTGTGTGTGTGTGTGTGTGTGTGTGTGTGTGTGTGTGTGTGTGTGTGTGTATGTGTGTGTGTGCAACCCACCTCCACAATCTTTTCCTCAGCTTCATGGCTTGTGCATTGGGCAGGTGCCCCAAGGTTGGTGAGGAGCTCCTTGGTAGGTGTCAGTGGGGGCTGGATGGCTGGACCCCCACCAGTGGCTAGCTGGTCCCTCATTACAGCAGCAGCCCATTGACGGGAATGGCACATGAGGTCGGTGGCTTGATGCTGCACCTTCTCATAAGTTCTGCTGTGCAGGCTGGCATCATTTACCCTGTGGGCCAGAGTGTTCAACATGTTGGTCCTCTACCACACATCTTCTGCTCTTCATCCAAATAACAAGACATAATGTTTGATTACATATTGGATGATGATGTCAGTTTCCCCAACAGAGAATGCTGGTAGGCAAGTTCACTGCATGTTACCTGCAAGCCATAAACAGGAAAAAGGTCACAGGACCTCATACGGTTGTCACATTGCACATCAACAGTGGATATTACTTGCAAATAATCCAAACTACACCATAACCCTTGAATATGTCATGGCTATAGCAGCAGCTTGCATTACACTCCTGGCCCTGAGCTATCTTATTCCTCCCAATGTTGGACACTTGATTGCATAATCCTCTATTCTCCATTCATTTCTGTATAGATGGTGACAGTGGCCATCTTCCATGTGGACAGCGTGTGGATGGTGGCAGGTGTGTGTTTGTCAGTGATGTGTGATGGAGCTGTGAGCACATGCCTGGGTCATGTAGGAGGCAGAAAGTGATATTAATATGCCCCATGTAGATTTGCTGTTGTTGCCATCAGTAGGCAGTATGTACATCCTCACCATAGCTGAGGGGAGGAGTGTAGTTCATGTTCATATCCCCCTATACAACTGGGGTGGACATGATGACAATGTGCCCACATAACCTGTCTGATGCAGGTTTTCTATATTCATGGCATGTGTATATGATGTGTGCTTTACACCCAGTACAGGGTGAATTCTGTTGTTTTTTCTGAGACTGACACCATATATGGAGACAATGTTGCATTTGTCCTTGGTGGTGTGGATATGTCTGATTTGTAGTCATAGGCTTACAGGAAGTCACCTGTGAACTTACATGCTTGCTCTGATAGAGGTGGACTTGCTTCCAAGTTGTTGCCTGCACTTATGCATCCCTGTACAGCCAGTACAGCAACCTATTATGTGGTTTGTGTATTGCTGCTGTCCACCAAAGAGGATTTCTCTATCTTAATGGAGGCTGGTTATACAGGTCAGGTACTGCTGAGTCTGTATACCTACAGTGGATATAAAGGCTGCACACCCCTATTGCAATGCCTGGTATTTGTGCAATTGAAACATGACTCCACAATTACTCATTTCAAAACAATTCCCACCTTTAATGTGACATATAGCCTCTGCTATTCAGTTGTAAACATAACAATCTGATCTGTGCAAACATATGAAAATAATCAGTATAATAAGCCAGTTGAATGAGTGTGCAAACCCTTAAACTGATATGTTGTGTATGCACCTCTTGGGATGGTTACAGCATTCATTTGTCTTGGTTTAGACACAAACATCATGGCGCATCTTCACTTGGCTATAGTTGCTCACCTTCCTGGAAACACCTTTGATTTTATTTCAGTGGAATTGTACAGGTTAGGGGTCGCATTCAAGATGAGAAAGATTATGAAATAATGTCATACAGCACATACAGCACACAAACCTGGTATTCCAACAGGGGTGTGTACAGTTGTGATATCCATTGTATATAAGTGTTAATATAGCTGGTAGTGGTAGGCATGGACAGCGGGTCATAACACAATTGGACACTTCTCTGATTACTACGTGATAATCATGCCTACTCTAGTACACATATCAGTGTCAGGGCAATGCATCAACCAGTAACTGTACACATTTATGCCTGTTCTATGCACTGACACTGATACTACACACATGTGCAACATGCACGACCTATGTACCTGACTGCTGGAAACCCATGTGATTAGTTTTGTGCCTTACAGCTGAACATATGCATACATACATTTGCTCAAGTGATACCTGGTATACATTCCTGTGCTATGTTAGTATGGCACACTGTATTTCTAATTTTCTTTATAGTTCTCAACCTGTTATAGCAGTATGTTTGGACAATGGCACACATAAATGGATGATAAAAGGGACATCAGTATTGATACTGTATTAATATAACTGCACCATACATTAGTGAGCTGATTACACAGTAGGCTTTGACATCACTGTGATACCCTGGAAGATGTCCAACAGTCATAAGTAGGATATTATGTTACATTGTCTTTGCTCACAGAATTGCCAAAGGTTTGGCTGACATAACACAGGTATATGTGTATGTGACTACTGATATCAGTCACAAATGTGCTTATTGTCCAGCAAAACACTGTACAGTTGAATGTTAATTCAATATATCACATGCAGTTCAACACACATGTTTGTAGCAGTACTTTACTATGCACATGCCCTATGTAGGTTTCTTAGCTTTACAAGACAAACATGTGTCATACTCATATTCACAGGTAACATATAGGTTTGGACAACATCCCATTAACTGGCCTAGCAGTGGCACAGCTACAGCTGTTTGACAGACACTCTGGTGGTTGTCATATGTGACCTCTCCTTTCCCAGAGTGAGGCAGGCTCCTGAGCTGTGATCCTATCTTGCAACCTCTTAGAGCATCACATCTGGACAAAGCCTACAATGATGGGGGGATTAATAGGGACAGACTTTAAATATTCCTGTTACAAACTTAGGAAGTGTGTAGAATGATACATTTTGCATTATCACAAATATTCTTGAGGATGTGGAGTCTTAAACTCAAGTGTTTGTCATTACTTGATTACTTCAGTCCTCAGCTATTTGCCAGAAAAGTACAGATTTCAGGAGGAGCAGACAAAAAACTATGAGGGGAAAATCTGGACATTCTGTGAAGATCTGTACAGCTGAGAGGTAGAGCTGTGATAGATCCCACTGCAGAGATGGCCAGATGATATGGCTATAGCAGCTGTTCAGCAAGACATAAGTACAGAAAGTCTTGTTGGGATATATAATATTCCAAATCATATTTCCCATTATTACAGACCAAGTACTACATTCAGTTACATGCTTACATGTTCCATTTACCTTTTTTTATTTCTTCTTTTTTTTCCATTTCATGTTTTATTTGCTCTCTCTTTTTCTGTCTCTTTCTGTGCAATACAGATATAGAGCTGGTTTGAATAACTGGCAGCATGGCTTTTGTAGGTGATACTCATGACCAGGTGATGGTCTGTGCACTTATTGGTGTTTCCCACTTGCTAAATGCATGCAGAGCAGCTGTGTAGTTCTTCCAATAGCCAATGTCATGGCAACACACTGCTATAAATGAGTACTCCATGTTGGCGTTGGCCCTTTCCCTTACTTGTGAGGAAGGTATCCTCAAAAAGTGAGCTACTGCCTCTTACAATAAGATTTGTGGAGGCATGCCAACTAAATGGCGGAGAAGGTTCAAGACTTAGGGGCAGAATGTGAGTATTGATGTTATATGTTTAGAATACTGCTCATGTAACAGGGTTTGTCTGCACATACTACTTCTGCTTGGGTTTCAGTCTGATAAAGTTTTGTCTCTGCATAGCTCACAACTATAGGGCTATCCACATAATGGCCGCAGGTTAGCCTATTATGTTTGGTCTGTTCCCCAGACAGGTATTATCCTTGGCAAATTAGTAGCATACTCTGGTAATTGCAATCTGTAAATGCTAACATCCATTTGTTTTTCTGACTTTATATCCCTCAGAAAATATATGTTACAACAAATCCTGTAACACCAGCAACTTTCTCAGTGTGTAACAGCAATATTTCAAGTATGACCATATATTTGGGCCTCTGTCCACCAATTATGTCAGGCTTTATCCAGATATCATACAGTAGGAGGTTGATAGGTATAATGGTCTGTCATTATTTACTGCTTTTATTCCTGTTGCGTGTAATGGTTGGAAAACATGTTGAAGTCTGTACATTCAAGAGGTTGTTGTATAGAGAATGTTCTTAGATGCACTTGTAACATATTTCATGTGGGGGAGAGTAACTCATGTTTCAAACCTAGGCTGTTAGAACATGTGAGACATATTACTGATAATAAAGAAGACAGTTCTATAGCTGTACATTTGAATAAATCTCACCATGGGGACAGTAGTGGGTTACAATGTACTGTTTTGGAAAAAGTCTGTTTCTCAGTTTGATGATACATTCATAAAAGAACAATTGTTATGTACACAATCAATGTATTATTATTAAATGTGATATTTTATCCCCAGCGGGTTAAATGAGGAGTGTAGTTGGAGGCTGTGTATTTAATTATGTAATTAAGTGTTAATTGCTTCTTGTGATTAAAACAAGTATTTGTTATAATGTTTTACACCTTGAAGACTTTTGGCCAAGACATCAGAGTATAATAAACTTGTGTGAATTACTGGCTGGCTGTATTTCTCCTTGCTCTGTTCAGATATTTTATTTGTTTTGCTAAGAGGTTGTTGTATATCTGCCAATTGTGTGTGGCCTATCATGCTTTTGAAGCAGTGTACTGTTCACTTATTTATTTGGAGTGTGGGGGGGGGCAGATGTGAGTGTCATGGGTCCTTTCGTATCCAACTGTGCATGCTGGCACAGTTATGGATGGTCTATTAGCAGCATATGTTTGTATGGGCATTTTGGGACATGCATTCATATATATTAGCATATATGCTCTCCTTAGCATGGAGAACATCGATATCTGTGCAGTAAGAGAAACCTGGTGCAAGGCTCTCGAGAGCACCCCAGCACTACCAGGTTATACCTCATACCATGCTTTTCAGCCCCAAAACTTGGACCGAACCACAAAAGGAGGGGGAGTATCAATATCCGTCAAAGATACCCACACCTCCAGGTTGGTGGCACAGCACGAAGCATCAGAGACTATCCATGTGCAACTAACAGTGGGTAAAACTGCCTTCCAGTTTATAGCCTGCTACAGACCACCCTCCCAAACCCAGGAACCCCACTCGGCCTTCCTGAGAACACTGGAAAATATGAAGGTCTCTCCAAACACCATTATATTGGGTGACTTCAACTACCCAACCATAGACTGGGAGCATTACTCTAGCTCCAACACCCTAGCCCAAAGGTTCCTAGAATTTATAAACTCAAATGCTATGGAACAACTTGTTACCACTCCCACAAGAGGGGAAAACATACTGGACCTGATCATCACCAACATGGGGACTCTATGCTCCAGACCAGAAGTGTATCCCTCACTGGTAAGATCAGACCATAAACTAATCTCACTGGATATTCACATCCCAACCCCACCCCATGCCCAGAAAACCACAGTGAAAAACTTCTCTAAAGCAAATTTCACACTCCTCAAAACCGAGGTGGAATCCTTCAAAGCCCCGGGCCTGTGGATAATGCCCAGACCAAAATCCTTTATAAATGTATTCTATGAACACCTTCAGGAATGCATGGATCATGCAATCCCAAATAAAACCAAGACCCAATCCTCCAAAGGCAGACGTCCTGTCTGGTGGACCCCAGCCATAAACAAACTATACAATAGAAGGAGGAAGCTACTACATGATCAAGCAAAATCCCAAAAAGGGAAGGCATCTCTGATCAGTATTAGCAAAAATCTATGGGCACTCATAAAATCGTCTAAGGCCAGCTTCGAGAGAAAAATTGCACAGGACACTAAGGATAATCACAAGGCTTTCTTTAGTTATGTTAGGAACCTGGGTGGGAATTCCCAGATATGCTCAGAATTAGTCCAAAATGACAAAATATACACCGAACCCACAGACATTGCCAACATCCTAGCTGACAGGTTCAGCGCAAACTCCCCCCCCTCCCCACCAAAAGGGCTAATATCTATCCCAGCAGAGTGCTGCCCCCTGACATCTCAGATGCTCAGGTAAGAGCTGCCCTCTCCAAAGCAAGAAACACAGCATCAATGGGACCAGATGGTGTCCCGGTCTGCGTCCTACATGAACTCCAAGAAGAGCTAAACCCAAACCTAAAACTACTGTTCAATCTCAGCCTTACTACAGGATATGCACCCAAAGAGTGGCATACAGCAACAGTGGTCCCTCTCCACAAAGGTGGTGCCTCAACGGATCCTGGAAACTATCGCCCCATAAGTCTCACTAGCTTGGTCTGCAAAGCTATGGAAAGGATCATCATGGACCTTATAAATAAAGATATTGGGGACCTACAGACACTGGATCCTACCCAGTTCGGCTTTGTTAAGGGCAGATCCTGCCTCTTAAACCTGGTCGATTTCTTTGAAAGAGTCACCAAGGCCATTGACAAGGGGAAGGTGGTCCACACAGCCTAACTGGACCTCGCAAAAGCCTTCGATACAATACCCCACTCGGGCATTATAGATAAGCTCACCAGCTTAAATATAAACCCCTATGTCACTAGATGGGTTGCAAACTGGCTCAAGGACAGAACCCACATGGTTAGAATAGCTGGAGCCATGTCAGACTCCAAACCAGTTACAAGTGGCGTCCCACAAGGCTCAGTCCTGGGACCTCTCTTGTTCGGTATATATTTCTCGGAGGTACAGGCCAACATGGAAGGACTGTGGCTGACCAAGTTCGCAGATGACTGCAAACTGGGCACCATAACAGACTCTCCAGCCAACACAAGCATCCTCCAAAAGGGCCTCATAGAAACAGACAACTGGTGCCAGAGCCATGGCCTCAAGCTAAACGCCAAAAAGTGTATAGTCATCCCCTTTGGCAAAAACAAAGTGCCCACAAATTACCACATAAGTGGTTATCCATTAAGTACAGAAGAAGTAATTAGGGACCTGGGGACCCAAGTTGATAGCAATCTCTCATTTGACAACCACGTGGCCAAAGTGGTTAGAAAAACATTTTATATAGCCCACCTAATAATGAAGGGATTCACATCTAGATCAGAGGAGGTCATCGTGCCTCTTTACTCATCCCTCATCAGGCCCATAATTGAGTACAATGCCCCTTTTGGGATGTACCTTACCAGACACCTGCAGCAACTGGAAAGACCCCAAAATTACCTCACCAAGAGGATCAAGGGGCTCAAACAGATGCCGTATGCTGCCCGGTTAAAGAAACTCCAGCGGCATACCGCCTGCTCAGAGGTGATCTGTGCCTGACGTATAAAGCCATGTCCAACCCGGAATTAATGGACATGCTGCACCTCAGAAAATCCAAATCCCATCGAGCTACGCGCTCGAGGGACTTGAACCTCAGCACTGAAATAAATAGGACATGCTGGAGGGACAGATTCATAACCCAGAGGCTCCCTTCACTCTGGAATAAAATCCCAGTCCAGGTTAGGCAGAGTCCCTCATTGACTCTCTTCAAGAGGAATCTTGATGAGTGGATGGTTGATTGTAGGTTTACCCCGGTATCACTTCTGTGTCACTGTTAGACAGAGGCACAGTATACTAACCTCGAAAAAGGGCATAGCAAAATTAATTTAAAATGGGCTACAAAGCCATACACACTCTGGCTAGGCTTATAAATGCCCTAGGGCAGATAGCCTAGTATGAACCTATGAACCTATAAACCTATACATATATATATATATATATATATATATATATATATATATATATATATATATATATATATATATATATATATATATATATATATATATATATATATATATATATATATATATATATATATATATATATATATATATGTGTGTGTGTATATATATATATATATATATATATATATATATATATATATATATATATATATATATACATATATAAACCTTGACTTGTCTTGAAATCAAAAGGTATTTTGTAAATTAATGTAATCTTTGTTTTGTTTGAGCTTTTCTCCCCAGGACTCCATTGAAAATGGGTTCTTATTGGCCCAATGGACTATCCTGGTTAACCAACTGCAAATAAATAAATATATATATATATATATATATATATACATATTTGTGTGTGTGTGTGTGTGTGTGTGTGTGTGTGTGTGTGTGTGTGTGTATATATATATATATATATATATATATATATATATATATATATATATATATATATATATATATATATATATATATATATATATATATATATATATATATATATATATATATTTATATAGAATTTATATGCTCTGCAGTATTATGTATGTATTTTTGTATTCTGTATATTACTATTATGTTTTTTTTTACTGATTGCATTTACTTTGATTTTCTGTACTACTCTGGAGCTTTTCTCCCCAGGACTCCATTGAAAACGGGCTCTTCATGGCCCAATGGACTATCCTGGCAAACAAACTGCAAATAAATAAAAAAAAAATATATATATATATATATATATATATATATATATATATATATACATATATATATACATATATATATATATATATATATATATATATATATATATATATATATACACCTCAGTATGTAATGGTAATATATGTATATATATTGTTATACACATATATGTATCTCCGTGCATATCTATTTCTCTCTCAATATATAGGTTTAATCTGAGATATATATATATATAGTTGTAGATACCAATCCTTCCTAATTGGACAGTATCTCATCCCTATTCCAAACTGGCTGTAAAGAAGGGTATGTTTGAGAAAACAGTCTAAAACCATACAGCTGAGGTGGCTTACTGGTAAATTGCTTTGACTATGTAGTCCTTGGTTCCTGCCAGATCTAGGCAGAGCAAGGACTGTTGGATAAAGAGTAAATAAGGCAGTTTTGAGCAGCTTTAAGTGGGTTTGTCCAGGTTTGTGTGACGGTAAACGGTGCTAGTGTATGGTTAAACAAATTAGTACTTATAGGGCGTAGGCTTCGCTTATCAGTGAGCAAATCTGCTTAGCATTTACATTTAAGCAATGCTGAAACCTGCTAAGCATTGCTCAGCCCTGGTAACCAGTGAGCACATTCCATTCTGATAAAATGGCAGGGTAGTGACATCTTTAATAAGTGTATTTAATTTCCTGTACATAACATGCTTCTGTGTGCTGTCATTACAGTAGCAAGGGGTGTGACTATACTGTATGGGACACCCGGGTATACATGGGTAGTACCACAATAATTTTTTCTTTGTATTTGTTTCATACATGGGTAGTATCCCAGGTTATATACAGTCATAGTTGCATGTTACACCAGCTGCAGTGCACTGGTTGACAATAATAATTTAACAGGTATTGTATCATTATGTTAGTAATTTTAACAGTGCTTTTCCAAATAAAAGTAGATTTCAGATTGTAGTACTAGAACCATACACCCCTGCTTGCAAGCTGGGAGTCTGAGTAATACTATCTTGTTCTTGGTGTTTGAGCTGTATGTTTTTATGTATCTCCTATTGTATTTTGATCTGATATTTTGATATTGACTGTAGACTACATTTTTTGGACATGTCACTGAGGACTGCTGTCATGCAGCAATGGGATATCTTTCAGTTTCAGACTTCTGTCTTTCAAAACATTCATCCTAATGCACAACCTGTTGGCTATCTACATTCTGTCTGTCCTCTGTACAGATATGCATATGCCAGGTATTGATAAGGACATACCACTATGTATGTGCCCACATAGTATTGTGCTGTGGGCCTGGACACTGCTGCTAGTTCTGACATATGGGATATCCCTTAATGTGGGTCTTGTCCCTTTTCCTTGCTTATGTGAGGAACATTACAGAGGTGGTGGGCTACAGATTCACGTACAGTAGGTGGTAATACATCACAGGACAGGACATGTGGAAACAGCCAAACAACATGGTGGACATATCTCAAGATCTGTGAACAGATTCTATGTCATCAGTGCTGTTATACACATGGTGGATTGATAGGTTGACAAGGTTTGTGTGGACATGCATTTAGTGAGTGAATTCACGACTGACAGTGATATGTCTCTGACATAACTCTCTACTGGAATGCTGTCCACAGATTGACCACATGATTGCCTGCTCTGTTTTGTCTGTTCCCCAGACAGTTGGTGTCCTTGGTAAATCTGTTGTGGACTCTGGGGAATGCAGTCAGTGAATAATCTAATCTGTTGGTATTAATGACTTCATATTCCTCATAAAGGATGTTACAACAAGCCCAATAACATCTGCAACTGTCTCAATGTATGACAGCAATATGTCCAATCTACCCTTGTGTTTGTGCCTCTGCCCCCATATGGTGTCAAGCTTTGTCCAGATGTTAGTGAGGTGCAGACATATGTATTATCATTATTTCTTGCCTTCATCCCTGCTACCATCCCAGTGATGTAGAAGACCCACAGACATGTCAGGGAAGAGGCCATAGATATTGGCCCTGAGCCTGTAAATTTTGAGATGAACTGTACATGTGAGAGGCCTGTGTATGTCTGGCCATTGTTAACAGACTGTCAAGACTGTGTACAAATGTCATGTGTACATGTTATTTAGGCTGTGTATGGTGGGGCTGTAAGTGTTATGGCTCCTTCTTTATCTGACTGTGCATGCTTCTGCAGTTTCTGCTGATCTATTGGCTGTATGTGTTTGTAGGGGCAGACTGAGACATGTCCTGCACCAAGGTCAGGAGTCAGACTACACTGAGAATTGGAGACCACAGACGAAGAATCCACTTAAAACACCAGTTTATTGTACCTCTAGCGCTTCGGCAACCGCCTTCAAGGAGTATAAAACATCACATAACTTACACAGTTTATATACCCTAATACATCTAACAATTAAACAATTAGCCTAAACCAATTAATCAATAAACATTAAAAAATACTTAATACTGCTTTCTCATCAAATAGGAAGCCTCCAGTTACATTCCACATTCAGACCCTGAGGAAATAAAGTTTCATATTTCAAAATGAAAATACTTTCTTTATACCACAACTTCTTTTTATACAAATCATCAGAAAATACACCCTTCATTCTAAGATAGGGTGTATTTTCTGATGATTTGTATAAAAAGAAGTTGTTATATAAAGAAAGTATTTTCATTTTGAAATATGACACTTTATTTCCTCAGGGTCTGAATGTGGAATGTAACTGGAGGCTTCTTATTTGATGAGAAACAGTATTAAGTATTTTTTAATGTTTATTGATTAATTGGTTTAGGCAAATTGTTTAATTGTTAGATGTATTAGGGTATATAAACTGTGTAAGTTATGTGATGTTTTATACTCCTTGAAGATGGTTGCCGATGCGCTAGAGGTACAATAAACTGGTGTTTTAAGTGGATTCTTCATCTGTGGTCTTCAGTTTTATCTTTCCTTTTGGTTCATGCAGTACACTGAGAATTGAGACTGTATGTGTAGGGCTAGTGTGTGAGTGGCAAACAACAATGTATCTCTTCACACAGTACGTATACTGTACTGTTCACTTGGCTTACCGGTATGTGACTGTGACTGTGGTGATATTGGTTGTGGGTATGTACTTTCACAATGGGGTCTACTTGTCAGTGCTGTTACATCCCAAAAGTGCCTGATATATTTTCAAATACATGTGTAATTACCCATAGCACATTTCCTAATTCAATTACTTGTGCTATTTCACTAAAAATATTTTAGAGCACACAGGAGGGTGTTACTACAGCAACTGTGTTAGCTTATCTATGCCAGTACTTCAGATACACCCCCATTTTCATGGCTTCCATCCACCACTTTGTCAGTCTTGGTCCAGATTCATTGCAGATAGGGGTTCTGAGCATACCTGTCAACTGGCCAGATTGTTTCAGGTTGTCCAGGTTTATTGCTCATATTTCTGGTCTGCTTTATAGATTATTATCATTTCTCTAGTAAATCACTGTAATGATATGATTGTTGTCATAAAATGAGGACATACATTTCATTTACCTACCTCACATCCATCAGATGTGGAAACAAACTGTGTCACTCTGTCAAGAAGAGTACAGGGGAACAATGACCTCTTCCTTCCTGGATGCTAATGCGTTAGTACTGAAATGTGCCACATAGAAGGACTTTGTGACCAAAGTGGCAATGTGGTGGTCAAAAGACATTGCTGTCAACTTGTGTACTCAGATGTCTTATGACGCCTTCTTTGTTCAGGGGACTACCATCGATGTGGTAATTTGTGGGAACAGGGTTTTCTAAAGGGGATGACAACACATTTTCTGACATTGAGCTAAGGCCATGGCTCTGACACCAGTCATTGGTCTCAGTGAGGCCTTTCAGTAGGATGCCAACATCACTTGAGTAGTTAATAATAGCTCCAAACTTGCAATTGTCTGCAAACTTTGTCAAAGTCCCTTCATGTTGGCACGGACTTCAGAGAAGTTGATACTAAGCATGAGATGACCAAGGACAAAACCTGTGAGACTCCAATTATGGCTGCTCAGCATTCTGACTTGGAGTCAACTTTTGCCACACTGTGAGTCTTATCTGTGACACAGTTTGCAACCCACCTAATGATATAGGGGTGGATGCCTAACTTAGTGAGTTTTTTCATGATTTCTGAGCGGGCAATGTTATCAAATGCTTTGTTCAGATCAAGGTAGGCTGTATGTGCCACCTTGCCTTCATCCACAGCTCAGGTGACTGACTCCAAGAAGTTGACCAGGTTGATTGAACATGTATGACCTACCCTTCAGAAAAGTAAACTGTGTGGCATCCTGAGTCTGCAGATTCAGATACCCCTGTGTATTAGGTGCATGATGATGCATTCCATAGCTTTGCATAGGAAACTTGTCAAGGCAGTTGGGGCAATATTTCCCTGGGTCTGTAGTTGCACCTCGTTTGTGGAGAGGGGTGACTGTAGCAGTGCAGAATTCAGTAGGGAAAAAGTCTGAGGTGAGGCTGTGCTTGAACAGGGCACACAGGTGAGGTGCCAGGTCACTCTGTAGTTCATGTAGAACACAGCCAGGGATGTTTTCAGGTCCCATAGAAGGTGTATTCTTGGCCTTGGACAGTGGTGCTTTAACCTGCGCAGCAGTAATACTGGGTGCCTGGCAGTGTACTGGTATTGTGATTGGTCCTTTGGGAGGGAAGAGGGGTACAATTTGCACTCAATATGTCAGCCAGTATATTGGCAATATTTGTTGGCTCAGTCTAGGAGGTACCATTGTCTAGTAGCTGAGAGGAAATCTTGGTATTGCCATGGAGATTCTTTACATAACTGTATGGGGCCTTGTGGTTGTCTTTACTATGTGGTCCAATTCTGTTTTCACAGCTAACTTTGTAGTATTTGATGAGGGATCTCAACTTGTAATTGAGGTTGCTAAGGGTTTTTTCCAGTCTTGGGACTTCACCTTATTCCATATCAATTCCCTCCTTCTGTTGTACAGCTCCTTTAGGGCCAGGGACCACCAGATTGGCTTCCTTTTTTTGGAGGTTAGGGACCTGGTTCTATTGGATATGGCGGTATCCATGCATTTGTGCATGTGTTCATAGTGCATTTTTGTTTGATTCAGCAGTCATGCATCTGGTCTCCAGTTGTATGGCTGCCATGAGGTTAGCCACTTCTATTTTTAGAAGGCCATAGTTAGGTTTGGAAAGGCTTTTCATGGTGATTACCTGTGCCTGGGGGGGGGGGCTGTAGATTTCCAAAGGTGATTAATTTGTGTTCAGATATAACAAGGTAGAAGTTGACTACTGGTGTACAGCAACAGTCGCCCATGTTAGTAAGGACCAGGTCGATGTGATAGGCATGTGCATCGGTACATGAGTAACTTTCCCAGTTAATGGTGGGGTAGTTGAAGTCAACCAATATGAGAGTGTTAGGTTGGACACTAATATTCTTCAGGGTGTTTAGGGACATGGAGTGTGAGTCTTGGGACATGTTTGTGGACATATAGCAGGCTACATCCTCAACCACTGTCTTACCTAATGTTAGCTACACCTGCAGTATCTGTAATGCATAATGTTGGTCTACCACACTGAAGGTGTGTGCATCCTTAAAGCATATGGAAATAAGACCACCTTTGAAGCTTCAGTCCAAGTTCTGCAAACAAAAGGTGTGGAATGAGTTATATACTGGTAGTGACAAGGTGCTTCCTGCTGCATTTAACCAGGTCTCTGTTATAGCACAGATGTCATTGTTCCCCATTTTAAGAAATACTTCCAGTGAGTGCATTTTCAGGTTTAGAAATGTAGTGTGCAGCAGCATGACCCTCAGAGTGCATGTGCCTGTAGCTGTCATATATTTCTGTTCTATATATACATATATATATATATATATATATATATATATATATATATATATATATGTGTGTGTGTGTGTGTGTGTATGCATATATGTAGATATAAATGTAGATGTATGTATCTCTATAGGTTTACATTTATATTGTCATAATGGACAATATCGCTCGCACATTTGGATGAACCAAATGCACGAAATTCAAACATCGACATTTTCAGAAGGTCGAAAGTCAGCAAATCAAACAGCTGATTCACTGACTTTCAAACTAAAATGTCAAAGACACATTGTAATACAGGGGGGAAAGCCCACCTGCAACCCCCACCCCCCTACATTAATATACTAACTCCAGTATCGCACTACAGTGGGGAATGGGTTATTTCCCAATCCCCGCTATATTGCAATCCGCACCCACAATGTCGAATGTGCAATGAGCGAATGCCAATGTGCATTCACCCAATGCACATTCGGACAATGTTTTGTCAAGGTTTTGGAACTTTGCAAACCTCCTTTCGCACAAAGTGGAATCGCACAAGTGCATAACGCACTTATGAAGGTAAACCTCTCTCTCTCTCTCTCTCTCTATATATATATATATATATATATATATATATATATATATTTATTTATTATGTATAGATAAATCCACATATATGCATCTCCATACATATATACATGTATATATAGAGAACCTGACTGATTCCACAGACTCCTTTCCCTACAGTTGAATGACTGTACTAACTGATATGTTTGGAAAGTCATCACTATTTTATAGGGTTCAGATGGTGTAATGATATATTGCTTTGATTGTGGTTTACATGGCTCTGGGTTCAAGACTTAGCAGGCCTTATTATTCTCTGGCAGGGCAGACCAGATGCTGCTGGGAAGGAAGGGATAAGGGCAATAATTAAAAAAGGTCCCTATTTTGGGCCCCTTCACCCCCATTTAGACAGCCTTTGGACAGATTTGTTGCAGTAAGAGGCTCAGAGTGTGTATGTGTTGTCCAACTGCACTATATCTATATATATATATATATATATATATATATATATATATATATATATATATATATATATATATATATATATATATATCCCAAGCCCGGATAAATGGGGAGGGTTGCGTCAGGAAGGGCATCTGGCGTAAAACCTCTGCCAAAAATTACTGATGCAGAGAACTTTTCATAATAACATACCGGATCGGTCGAGGCCCAGGTTAACAATGACCACCACCAGTACTGTTAGCCAACAGGGTGCTGGCGGAAATTGGGCTACTGTTGGCCGAAGAAGAAGAGGAGGTGGAAGGCATGACCGAAGGCAGGAAGAGAGGAGGAATGTTAGGAGTGTAGCTCTGAGAGTAGGAACTTTGAATGTTGGCAGTATGACTGGTATAGGGAGAGAGCTAGCTGATATGATGGAGAGAAGGAAGGTTGATATATTGTGCATGCAAGAGACCAGATGGAAGGGAAGTAAGGCCAAGTGTATAGGAGGCGGGTTCGAATTGTTCTATCATGGTGTGGATGGCAGAAGAAATGGGGTAGGGGTTATCCTAACGGAACAGTATGCCAAGAGTGTTTTAGAGGTGAAGAGAGTGTCTGATAGAGTGATGTTTATGAAGCTTGAAATTGATGGTGTAATGATGAATGTTGTTAGTGCATATGCTCCACAAGTTGGGTGTGCGATGGATGAGAAAGAAAAATTTTGGAGTGAGTTAGATGAAGTGGTGATGAGTGTACCCAAGGGTGAGAGACTAGTGATTGAAGCGGACTTCAATGGGCAATTTGGTGAAGTGAACAGTGGGGTTGAGGAAGTGATGGGTAGGTATGGTGTTAAGGAGAGGAATGCAGAAGGTCAGATGATTGTGGATTTTGCGAAAAGGATGGACATGGCTGTGGTGAATATGTATTTTAAGAAGAGGGAGGAGCATAGGGTGATGTACAAGAGTGGAGGAAGATGCACACAGGTGGATTATATCCTATGTAGGAGGGCCAGTCTGAAGGAGATTAGGGACTGTAAAGTGGTGACAGGGAAAGTGTAGTTAAGCAGCATAGAATGGTGGTCTGCAGGATGATGTTGGTGATCAAGAAGCAGAGGAGGAGTGTGAAAGCAGTGCCAAGGATTAAATGGTGGAAGTTAAAAAAGGGTGATTGTGAGGTCGAGTTCAGGGAAGAGTTAAGATAGGCACTGGGAGGCAATGAAGAGTTACCGAATAGCTGGGTAACTACAGCAGCGCTAGTATGGGAGACTGCTAGGAAGGTGCTTGGTGTGACATCTGGACAGAGGAAGGAGGACAAGGAGACATGGTTGTGGAATGAGGAAGTACAGGAGAGTATACAGAGGAAGAGGCTGGTGAAGAAGAAATGGGATTGTCAAAGAGATGAAGAAAGTAGACATGAGTATAAGGAGGTGAGGCGCATGGCAAAGAGAGAGGTGGCGAAGGCTAAGGATAAGGCATATAGAGATTTGTATGAGAGCTTGGACACTAAAGAGGGAGAAAAGGACCTCTACCGATTTGCTAGACAGAGGGACAGAGCTGGGAAAGATGTGCAGCAGGTAAGGGTGATAAAGGACAGTGAGGGAAACGTACTCACAAGTGAGGAGAGTGTGTTGAGTAGATGGAAAGAGTACTTTGAAGGGCTGATGAATGAAGAGAATGAGAGGGAGAGAGAGAGAAGGTTGGATGATGTGGGGATAGTGAATCAGGAGGTGAAACAGATTAGCAAGGAGGAAGTAAGGACAGCTATGAAGAAGATGAAGAATGGAAAGGCTGTTGGCCCAGATGACATACCAGTGGAAGCATGGAGGTGCTTAGGAGAAATGGCAGTGGAATTTTTAACCAGATTGTTTAATGAAATTTTGGAAAGTCAGAGGATGCCTGAGGAGTGAAGAAAAAGTGTTTTGGTACCTATCTTTAAGAATAAGGGTGTTGTGCTGAGCTGCAGTAACTACAGAGGGATAAAACTGATCAGTCACAGCTTGAAGTTATGGGAAAGAGTAGTGGAAGCTAGGTTAAGAAGGAAGGTGATGATTAGTGATCAGCAGTATGGTTTCATGCCAGGAAAGAGCACTACAGATGCAATATTTGCTCTGAGAGTGTTGTTGGAGAAATACAGAGAAGGTCAGAAGGAGTTGCATTGTGTCTTTGTGGACTTAGAGAAAGCATATGAAAGGGTGCCTAGAGAGGAGTTGTGGTATTGTATGAGGAAGTCGGGAGTGGCAGAGAAGTATGTAAGAGAGGTACAGGATATGTACAAGGGCAGTATGACATTGGTGAGGACTGCAGTGGGAGTGACAGATACTTTTAAGGTGGAGGTGGGATTACATCAAGGATCAGCTCTGAGCCCTTTCTTATTTGCAGTGGTGATGGACAGGTTGACAGAAGAGATTAGACAGGAGGCCCCGTGGACTATGATGCTTGCAGATGACATTGTGATATGTAGTGAGAGTAGGGACCACGTTGAGGAGACCCTGGAGAGGTGGAGATATGCTTTAGAGAGGAGAGGAATGAAGGTCAGCAGGGCTAAAACATAATATATGTGTGTAAATGAGAGGGAGGGTAGAGGAATGGTGAGGAGGCAGGGAGTAGAGTTGGTAAAGGTGGATGAGTTTAAGTACATGGGACCAACAGTTCAGAGTAATGGTGAGTGTGGAAGAGAGGTGAAGAAGAGAGTACAGGCAGGGTGGAATGGGTGGAGAAGAGTGCCAGGAGTGATCTGTGACAGACGGGTACCAATAAGAGTGAAATGGAAGGTCTACAAGAGGGTAGTGAGACCAGCTATGTTATATGAGTTGGAGACGGTAGCATTGTCAAAAAGGCAGGAGTCAGAGCTGGATGTGGCAGAGTTAAAGATGTTAAGATTTGCAATGGGTGTGACTAGGATGGACAGGATTAGGAATCAGTATATTAGAGGGTCAGCTCAGGTTGGACAGTTTGGAGACAAAGCAAGAGAGGCGAAATTGCATTGGTTTGGACATGTGCTGAGGAGGGATGCTGGGTATATTGGGAAAAGGATGCTAAGCATGGAGCTGCCAGGTAAGAGGAGAAGAGGAAGGCCTAAAATGAGGTTTATGGATATGGTGAGAGAGGACACGCAGGTGGTTGGTGTGAAAGAGCATGATGCAGAGGACAGGAAGAAATGGAAACAGATGATCCACTGTGGCGACCCCTAACAGGAACAGCCGAAAGAAGATGATGATGATGATGACAACATTTGTTTTACATGCATACTGACATATATATATATATATATATATATATATATATATATGTATTTATTTACATATATATATATATATATATATGTGTGTATATTTTATATGTATATCTCTACATATGTATTAATATTTCCATGCATATATATATATATATATATATATATATATGTGTGTGTGTGTGTGTGTGTCTGCATCTCTATGCACATATGCATTTATATCTATGTACAAAACTTGACTAATGTTAACAAACCTTTTCCCTATTGTCGAATGACTGTGCTGAATGATATGTTTGAAAAACATCAGACATATCTGCAGCTCAGAAGACTTAGTGGTAAATTGCTGCGGCAATGGTGTGCATGGTCCTGGACTTGCAAGGGCTGATTATTTTGTTGCTGGGCAGAACAAGGGCTGTTGGATACAGAGTGATTAAGGCACTTTTATGCAGTTGTAAATGTGTTTGCATGGTGGTAAGCAATTCTAACTTCCGTTTAACTATGCTTATACACAGTTAGCCATAAAAAGTGCTTAATCTGTGTAGGCATCGCTTAGCACCATGCAAACAGGCTAAGTCCCGCTTACTACTGCTTATGCTCGCTTACCCTGTGCTAATTTCTTTAAAAGAAAAGAAAAAAGGGGTGATAGGACAGTGGTGAAAAAGGGGGCATGAAGAGGGAAAAACAATATGAATGATAGCTAGGGATATGGAGAATGGTTTTACAGAAGCTCCATAGCTGTCCATTTCTTCTACAGCAACAGCTGTGTATATATGCAAAATTTGGAAGTAAATTTGGACACTCAAACCCCTGAGAGAGGGGTGAGAACAACAATAATGTGTTATGAAGCCAAGTAGACCAGATTACATGTGTCCAGTGGACAATTGTGTGAAATGGACAGTTATTTATGGGGCAACATTTTTTTTGGGAACAGATTGCCCTTTTTTTTTTATTTTTTAAGGTGAGAGTGGGATGTTGGGGAAGGATAGTAGGTATATTTGGGGAGTAAGGTTGGGTAGGAAGACATTCAAGACAGACAATACAGCATACAGGGGCAGTATATGACACTTGTGGGGGTAAACATCTTGGACAGGAATGGGTGTTTGGTAATTGGAAGCCCACGAGCCCCCAAATGGATACAGTGGGACTGAGGTCCCCACCCATGGGCAGTCACCACTGCACCTTTCATGGCCCTGAAGGTGGTTGTGCTGGGGGATGAGCAGGAGGGGCAGGTTGACCCTCTAAATGCACCATGTGACCATCAAGCTGGCATAGCAGATCTCCCAATTCCTTGTGGAGCTCACTACGTGCCAGATCCCGGACCTGGTTTCAGGTGACCGGATCCTGTCTGCATCTATGCCCAGGGGTGGGGACGAGCCCCATCCCTTGAGGCAGTTTCACCCAAAGGTGGTGCAGGACCAGCAAACGAGGAGGTCACAGGGTGGGTCCCAGAGGTGCTAGGGCCCGGTGTCACAGCCAGATGAGGTGGAAGAGGCGGATCCACTGGGATCGGCCTTCCCAGATGTGCTATGATGTTGCAGTTTTAGAGCATATGTTGGTTAGTAATGGTAAACAAATTCCAGGATTAGTTATAACATCATGCATGAGTATTCCCATTAACCCAAAATAACAGATTTGGAACATTTGCATAGCAAACAGAACACATGCATACATGGAACCACAGTGGACATTACACCGGCATGCAGGTTACATTGATAGCAACAGGCCACCGATGATATTATTTGAACAGGGTACATTAATTGGAATACATTTCAGCATTTGTAGAACAATAGGACACATGTTCCAACAGAAAGGTTGGTGGAAAACATACCCATTCATTTATTTGTTTAGATTATTGGTGAAGACAGAGTGGGGGAGAGAGAGAGATGTCAATTAACAAATGTAGATTCATGCAGTCATCACAGCTTTAATGATCATTGCTCTAATTATTACTCTACAGGTGTTATTATAACAACCTATGGCCTTGGGTTGGGCAGTGGTATGTTTGTACACAGTGTATAATTACAGCCTTCTCATAGCCACTGTATACCTTCTCTTACCTGGAAGACCCACTTGATGTATGTTCTTATCTTGCTGTCATTTGTAGCCTTGGGGTTGAACTGTGGATATTGGACCCAATATAAATACAGCCTTCTTATAGCTACTTTATACCATCTTTTACCTGGAAGACCTGTGGAGGTAATTTATGTTGACACTACCTTACTGTTTCTACACATATTCACAAAATCCTAGTTGAAATTATGCATACAGGTTACTACCACTTCCGGGATTTGGACCGTGGCTGTTTCTGCTAAAAATACAACAAGCTTGTGTTTCATCATCTTTAAATTTTCAATTAAAACTAGACAGTTTTTTTTTTGTTTTAGCACTCATATCTGTTTCTTTGAGCTTAGCACTTGTTCAGAACTGGTTGTAAGCACTAAATAAGCTACAAATTACTACAGCACTCAAATTTCCTCACTTGTCTAGAGGAAAACAGTTTTTTAGTACTTAATAAATAAGCACCTATCCAGGCATGTCTAAGGGTCAGTCCCCGGTGTTTTCTCCTGTTTACCTGATGAATCTGGGCATCTTAGGCCAATGCAGCAATTGCCTCATGTACACAAACAACCCACTCCTCCTACCACCCAGCACTACAACCTGTGAGAGTTGCACTTATGTAGCCAAACTGGAAGCAAAGCTCTCTTCACCCAAGACTGGACTAGACAGTCAAGAGGAGAAGGTAAACACTTGCACCATACCACACGCATCACATAGTCCCTCAAAACCTACACCATCAAAACAGACACATAGAAACACAAAACACACACCTACATTCGTGGAGGCTCTTAATAAAAATCTGCTCAAGCAACAGAGACCTCCAAAGCAGAAATGCAAGCAACATCCACTCCCAACACAACCCAAATGACACATAGCCCACAAACTCAGTGTGCCACACAACCACAGCCCATAAGGCATAACAATGTACCCAACACTCTAGTCATAGGTGACAATATATTCAGGCACACTGATGTTCCATTCACCAGGCTAAACAAGGAGAAAGTTACTGTCAGCCTCCTGTCGGGTGCCAGGATCCACCACATAACACACAACTCAGGTCACTCCACAACAAGGACAAATATGACTCTGTCATTGTCCATGTTGGTGTGAATGACCTGAGACGTACCTCCCTGGACTACATGAAAAGAGACATGGAGGAGCTCTCTGATCTTGTAGCCCAGGCAGGTATGACCCTAGTCCTGAGAAGCATCCGGCCATCACCCAGACTGATACCACAGTACAAGAACAAAATGATTGACTTCAACAACTGGCTAAGCTTCTGGTGTCATTCTAAGGGGATCCAGTATCTGTCTTCCTGGGTTAACATGATCAACAGACCACAATGCTTTGCCAGAAATGGCCTGCATCTGCCGTGCTTGAGATTCTGGACACTTGCTAAGGCTTTTGCCACCGTATAGTGCCTTTTTTAGGCAAGGTTCAAATAACAATTTCACCACCGTAACAGGTACAAGCAAGCAAAATCTGAGGGTAATGCTACTCAATGCTAGAAGTCTAAACCTCAAAATGCATTCACTCAAGGCACTCCTTAAAATGGAGAACAAGACATCTGTGCAGTGACAGAGACCTAGTTCAAGACTCCAGAGAGCACCCCTGCATTATCAGGCTATAATTCATACCAAACCTTTTGGCCACCTAACCTGGACCAAAATACTAAAGGCAGAGGTGTGTCCATATTCATTAAGCATATCCACACCTCCAGGCTAGTTGCTCAGGATAATGCATTTGAGATTATCCAAGTGCAACTAACTCTGGGCAAGACCACAATCCAACTGGTTTTCTTGCTACAGATCCCCCACCATGCCCCAGGATTTTCACTCATCATTTCTTGATACAATGGAAAATATTAGGGTACAACCCAACACCCACATAATGAGCAATTTCATCTACCCCACCATTAACTGTGAAAACTACTCATGTACCAACTCTTTTGCTCAACATTTTCTGGAATTCATTAATTCCAACGCCTTGGATCAACTTATCCACACCCCCACCAGGGGCAGCAATATCCTAGACCTGGTCATTACCAATATGGGTGACCGGTGTTCAACACCAGAGGTCAATTCCTCGTTGGTCAGATCCGACCACAAGATAAACACCCTAGACATCCACATCCTGCCCCCACCCCCAATAGGGAAACCACCGTAAAACAATTCTCCAAAGCCGGCTTCACGCTTCTTAAGACAGAAGTGGCAAACTTCATGACACCCATGCAGATGGACAATAGAGGTACGACTGCTAAATCCTACACAAATGCACTTTATAAGCACTTACACGAGTGCATGGATCGTGCTATCCCTAACAGAACCAAGATGCTATCCTCCAAAAAAAGCAAGCCAGTCTGGTGGTCCCCTGCCATAAACAAACTCTACAACAGAAGAAAGAAACTGTTGCAAAAAAGAGTAAAATCCCATGATTGGAGGAACTCCCTGGTCAGCCTCAGTAAGAAGCTGAGATCCCTCATAAAATCCTCCAAATCTAGTTACGAAAACAAAATCACCACTGATTCTAAAGACAACCACAAAGCATTCTATAGCTATGTCAAGAATCTCAATGGCAATACTCAGATCTGCTCTGAGTTACAGCACAAGGGCACTAAATATACAGAACCAACTGATATTGCCAACATTCTGGTAGATAGGTTTAGTGCTAACTTTACCCTTCTCTCACCCCCTAAAGGGCCCATCTCTATACCGGAAGAATGCAGACTTCCTGTAATCATGACTGCACAGGTAAAATACTCACTCTCCAAAGCCAAGAACACAGCATCCATGGGACATGACAACATCCCAGGCTGCTTTCTACATGAACTACAGAATGAACTGGCACAACACCTAAGCACCATGTTCAGTCATAGCCTCACCTCAGGCTTTGTGCCCACTGAATGGCGCACAGCAATGGTTATCCCACTCCACAAAGGGGGAGCCACCATAGACCCCAGGAACTACCACCCCATTAGCCTAAGGAGCCGGGTCTGCAAGGCCATGGAATGTATCATCATGGAACTTATAAACAAAGACATTGGTAATCTCCAAACTCTGGCCCCCACGCTGTTCGGGTTTCTAAAAGGCAGATCATGTTTCCTAAACCTGATAGACGTCTTTGAAGCAGTCACCAAAGCCGTAGAAGAGGGTAAGGTGGTTCACACAGCCTACCTAGATCTCGCCAAGGCTTTTGACACCACCCCCCACTCTGGAATTATAGATAAACTCACTAAACTAGGCATAAATCCCTGTGTCACAAGATTTTTTGGCAACTGGCTCACTGAGAGAACCCACACTGTGAAAGCAGCAGACTCCAAATCTGACTTCAGAACAATGACAAGTGGAGTACCACAGGGTTCAGCCCTGGGTCCTCTCCTATTTGGTATCTACTTTTCTGCAGTACAGGCTAACACAGAAGGTCTTTGGCTAATGAAGTTTGCAGATGACTGCAAACTAGGAGCCATAATCAAAACTCCTAATGATGTGGACATCCTACAAAAGAGCCTCACTGAGACAGATGCCTGGTGTCAAAGCCATGGCCTCAAGCTCAATGCCAAAAAGTGCATTGTCATCCCCTTTGGTAAAAACTCTGTACCCATGTGCTACCACATAGGTGGTAGTCTACTTTACACCGAAAGTGTGATAAGAGACCTTGGGACACAGGTGGACATTAGCCTCTCCTTTGATAATCACATTGCCATAGTAGTCAGGAAATCCTTATACATGGCAGACCTCATCACAAAAGGTTTCTAATCTAGGAAAAAAGAGGTAATTGTTCCCCTCTACTCGTCACTCATTAGACCCATTATAGAGTACAATGCCCCTTTTGGTATGTACCTCACAAGACATCTACAACAACTGGAAAGCCCACAGAAATACCTCATAAAGAGGATTACCAGCCTCAAACAGATACTCTATGCAGACTGTCTAAAAAAACCTCCAGCTTTACTCAGTCACATATCGCCTACTCAGAGCTGTTGGACATGCTCCACTTAAAGAAATCCCACTCCCTCTGAGCTACATGCTCTAGGGACCTAAACCTTGTCACCACAATAAACAGAACATGCTGGAGGGATAGAGTCCTGTCCCAGAGACTTCTCAAACTCTGGAAAAGACTACCTATCTATATCAAACAAAGCTCCTCATTAGCACTCTTCAAGAAAAATCTTGATGATTGGATGGAAAATAAGAAATTCACCCCGGGGATCACCTCTGGGGCTCTGCTTGACAGGGGCACAGGAAAATAATTTTATTGGGTGGCGAAAGCCTGGGTACCTTTTTGGCTAGGCTTATATAGGCCCTAGGGCCAATAGCCTAGTAGCTACATATGTACCTATGAACCTATGAAGATATTAATAAACTGCTGTCTTATTCTTGACTGTTTTCTGTCTAATTCTCTCTTGGTTGTACAATCTGACCTTGTGATTGCAACATTTTTATATATACATTCCTATACATACCTTTTGACATAGCACAGTGTGGAAAGCAGTGGTTAACACAACATTACTATTCTGATACCAGATCTTGGTGCATAAAACATTTCAAGTCATACAATACCAGAGTAAATAAAACCAGTCTGTCATTTTCACTTTTATTGACAAGTACTTACACTTTTATTGATATATAACCTGTATGTCTCAATTACTCCCCTACTACCCATTTTTAAATACTGCAGGGTGACATTCTACTACTTTTTATTTATTTGCCCTACATAATACCAGCTAGACTGTTACTCAACAGCCTCGTGACACAGCCTTAGCAGCCTGCTGGCGTGGGCTTCCAGGTTCACAGCCCTTTCATCTGCAGCTGTACAGGAGATAAGAGAAAACATTTATGAATACCTATCATCACATACACAAGCTGAACTTTGGAGAACACTTATTTTGACCAATACTTACACATGGCTAGAACATCCCTCCCCCTGGTATCTTGAACCCACTGATTCAAAAGGTCCCTCTCCCTCCACTTCAAGTCAGCAAAGTGGTGCTGGACCTGCTCATCAGTCCAAGGGATGTCAGTGGCAGTGGTGAGATCTCGGGCAAGGTGGTGCCAGGCCTCCACTTTTTATTGGGAGCCCTAGTACTGGTCTTGCAGCAGTCACCCTTCATGGTCTTTAATGAGGAGATCGACCATGACCCTGGACTCCTGAATGCCCCAAAACTGCACCCGAAGGCACATACCTTCACCTAAATCAGCCATAGTGCCTAAAGTCGGGAGCTACAACTGGTTATGAGCTGTATTCCCACCTGTGAGGTTTAAAAAGGGCTAATTTACCACCCTTTACTGTGTTTGGACAGTTTGGAAACTGCTGAACTAAGCTAGGCACTGGGCAAACCTGCTTAGCTAAGTTAACTATTCCTTAAAGGGGTAAATGCTAAACCCTGCTTACTAGTGCGCAAATCCACTTAGCTATGCCAAATCTTGCTTAAACTTTAAATTTCACTGTTGCCTCACATTTGGGGCTGCTACACTACCCTTTTTAACATATACATAATAATATTCACCACCTATTTATGAAAAATATATTTTAGTTGTGTTTCACATATAAAAATGTATGGACTGCTGTGGGGGTCAAACTGTGATTGACTGCATGTAAGGTGAACATATAAGGTGAACATTCTAACCACTATTCTATTCCAGTTTCACTATTGGCACTGTGTATATTTCTGTTTAACTTTTTTTGATGTTTTAACTCTGCTGTGCGATGGGCACACCCGCTTAGCTATGATTAAACTTTATTGGTTTAATAAAAAAAAATTTTGAGGACTTAAATGAAATTTAACTTCTTCTCACTTTAGGAGTATGCCTGTCATAATGTGGGAACAAGGGCACAACACTGGGGACAATTTTAGCAATTTAAAAGTGCACGGGATATAGGGTTTTGTGTTAGCATATATTTTGTGTGGAGTATGGTAGCTCAGGCATGTCACTGTTGTGTTTATTTTATTTCTTTATTTAACATTTGTTGACCGGGTATTTTCAGCATATTCCTGGGGTGACATGCTCCAGATGCATGTCTGTGGCATGCATTCTGCAGATATACTGCACAATTGTTTGGTATATCTGAAGACAGCTGTGTTTTTGCTTTTAAAAGTGCCCTAATGGCACTTTCTAAGTGAAGGGTGTGTGTTATATGTGTGGGCACTGCTGTAACATGCCCCCTGCACTTGTTCATGGATCATGTTCGTGTACGTGTTTCAGCAGCGCACCTTCATGAATATGCAAGGCGCGCTGTTGTGCTGTATGGACAATATCCATTCCATGCAAGAATAGTTTATTCTTGCATGGAACTTCACTGAATCCCGGGGTATGTTTCAAATGTGATCATTAGTAGAATAGGTAATGTTAAAGAAGTCAATTGCCCACTATTAGATCATAACACAATAACATTTACAGTTATATTGAATTCTAGTAATAACATCCCAATTAAAGGGATTAATTAAAAGGATTCCTGCACATATAACCAATATGAAGGATTTTAAGGAGTTATTTAATAAAGAAATTCAAACTTTTATTGAAATTAATTATACAGGTAGCACTTCAAGAGTTTTGTGTGGGACTCTTAATATCATACCATTTGGCAAAATTAGAAGTTGGTATGCACACAAAAAAGCAATAACTGTACAAAGAAGTGATTTACAGGAGAAAATTGATAAGTTAAAATTACGTAGTCAAAAAGGAAATAGTAACTTAACAGAAGAAATAAATAGCGTAAATAGTAAATATTTAGAAATTTTACTGCATAAAACAATGATACATTTAGAAAAGGTTAAAATATCTAATTATTCCATAAATCATAAATTAATCCATAAACCGGCTACTAGAACAAAATTCTAACCACATCAAAGAATTATATTCCTCTAGCAGTAAAAAGAAGGTTACTGAAATAGAAGATATTCTGGATGTTTTCAGGTCTTATTTTAATTAGATTAATCAGCACAAACCAACAATGGATACACAATCTAATCAAAACAGTTATACAAATATACTAAAAATAGACTGTCAAAGGATCAAATAAAATAACTGACAAACCTATATCAATGTCCGAACTCAAAATTGAAATTAATAATTTAAAACTCAATAAGGCACTTGGAAATGATGGTATAATACCTGAATCATACAAAATGATGAGTAAGGATGCCTTGAGTATTTTACTAGGGATATTTTCAATAGTTAAATGATGCATGAAGGTACCACCCTAATATCCCCAATTTTAAAACCTGACAAGGACTCAGCACAATGCTCTTCATATAGACCAATTTCATTATTAAATATAGATTATAAAATATTCATGGCAATATATGTCTCTAGAGTAAAACAATTTCTTCCAATGTTGATAAACAATGATCAGACTGGATTTATAATAAACAGGAACAGCTATGATAACAGCAAAATAATACTGTCAATAATTGATTATACTAATAATTCAAAAAAAGAACTAACTTTGGTTAGTCTTATTTATTTATTTGTTTGACATTTGTTAATCGGGTTAATTTGACTGGGCAAAAAAGCCATTTTCTAGTGAAGGCCCAAGGAGAAAAGCTTCAAACATATGCAAAATGCAAGATAAAACTGCAAATAAACTTTACAATAACAAAAAGAAGAAGAAAAAAATGAATTACAATGAAATAGAATACTAGACGTTAACACTGAATACAATCAAGGTTGTCAGATACAGATATACAAAAAATGTGTGTATGTATGTAGTAGTAACCCGTAGTTAAGATGGAACCAAGGAGGGAAATAAAGATGGTAGATTAAGTTGGAGCAGAACAAGAGGACCAAGATTTTAGCAGATTTTCCTTGAGAGATTTTTTGAAGCTACAAGTGTTAGAGAAGGTTCTTAAGCATAGAAGTAGATCATTCCATGCTTTAGTGACAGAGTGATGTAGAAAAGTTTGCCTATGTTTTTATTAGGCTTGTGAATTTCTAAAAGGTGAAGTTCAGAACTTTAGACAGTATGTCTTGGAGAGTATGGAGAGATGAGGAATGAAAGAGCAGGACAGAAGGAGTATTTGTTTAGGATAGAGTGAGTGAGGTGCAGCTGAAGAAGGAGTTGTTGCTGGAGTTCAAGCCACTGCAAGCTTTTTAATGCTAAGCAGTGGTGGGATCAGTAAGGGAGACTGTCAGCAAATCTAGCAATTTTATTATAAGCAATTTCAAATTTACGTGATAGATTCGATTGCATGCTAGTGAGGATGGGTGCAGTGTACAATAGGCAGTACGAAGACCTGAGCTAGAGAAAGTTTTTAGCTTCAATAGTGAGATATTTTTGTGCCTATATAGTTTGAATATCAATAGTGCATTTGATTCATTTAATTGGAAGTAGTTAGTATTAGTACTGGAGGAATGTAATTTTTCAAACAATTTCATAGAATGAATCAAAATTTTGTATGAAAATTCCTTTGCATACATTATGATAGGGCCATACACTTCAAAATCAATCATGATTACTAAAGGTACCAAATGGGGTTGTACCTTGCCCCCATTGCTTTTTGCTCTAGTAAAAGAACCTTTTGCAAATTATATACGATGACATAAAAAGATCAAAGGCATACTAATAAATAATGATTTAATACCAAAAATACACATATTTGCAGATGACATCCTATTAACTTTGACAGATTGCAAGTCTTCTTTTAGTGCAGTATTCCAAGCAATGTAAGTATTCCAGAAGAAACTGGGACTCGGTTTTAATGAGAATAAGACTAAAATACTTCCTGTTAATTACACTATTAATAAATTTGATAAGAAATTACATAGATACATTGTAAAAGATGGTAAAATCACTTACTTACTTATGGATAGTGCACTAAACACCGAAAGTGTGATGAGAGACCTAGGGACACAGGTGGACAGTGGTCTCACCATCGGTAAGCACATCGCCACAACAGTCAGGAAATCCTTCTACATGGCACACCTCATCACTAAGGGCTTTTCATCCAGAAAAAGGAGGTCATTGTCCCACTGTACTCATCCCTCATTAGACCCATTACAAAGTACAACACCCCATTTGGTATGTACCTCACAAGACATCTGCAACAGCTGGAAAAGCCACAGAAATACCTCACTAAAAGAATCACAGGCCTAAAGCAGATGCCCTATGCTGACCATCTAAAAAAACTCCAGCTATACTCTGTGGCATATCGTCTCCTCAGAGGCAATCTCTGTTTAACATACAAGGCCATGTCAAACCCTGACCTGTTGGACATGCTCCATTTAAAGAAATCCCAATCCCTCAGAACCACACACTCCAGGGATCTAAACCTTGTCATCACAATGAACAAAAACATGCTGGAGGGATAGTTTCCTGACCCAAAGACTTCCCATACTCTGGAATAGGCTGCCCATACATGTCAAGTAGAGTGCCTCTTTGGCCATCTTCAAAAGGAACCCTGACAATTGGATGGGAGATAGGATATTCACCCCGGGGATCACGTCAGTCACTCTGCAATACAGGGGTCCAGAGAAGTAGATATTGTGGGAAGAAATATCCAGGGAATTGTTATGGCTAGGCTTGTATAGGCCCTAGGGCCGATAGCCTAGTACCAACCTATGAACCTATGAACCTATAGTCTTGCCTGATAATATTAAGGATATAACAACTCTTAATTATAATAATAACTTGAATTCCATAAAACAAACTTGTCTTTAAACCATCACAGTAGAGACTGGAAATCATGTGGTATTGGTCTTCCAGATTTAGAATTATTTTCTTGATCGTCAGTTGTTAACATAATAATTTCTTAGTTAAATAATAATTATAATGCCAAATGGAAAGATATTCAGGAAGGTATTTGGTGTAAATCCATAATTTAACAAAATCATATCATACTAAAATAGCTACTGATAAATTTCATTGGATAGTAAAAGACTGTTTTATAGAAAACAAAAAAAAAAAAGTAAAAAATCAGCAAACCAAAGACCAGTAAGGAACCAGACCACAAAACGTATAAACTTTTATTTGTTTAATAAAACACCATGAACTTCATCAGAATAAATACAAAAACTTAAAACCACCCTTTAAATACTTGTCATGTGCAAAAAATCATCCAATGACAAATTACTTTAAATAAATTATTTAAATAACCATTGTGATGACATGAAAATGTAAAAATACACTACAAAATTTTTAACATTGCATATATATAAAAATAAGAAAATGTATATATACATATATATATATATATATATATATATATATATATATATATATATATATAAAATAATAATGACAAATAAACTACTACACAGTGTTTCATCAAATAAAGCCCATTGTATGAACAACTACATCAAAGCCTTTGTAGCTGAAGAAAACACTTGATGTTAATAGTTTCATTTAGTCCTGGTGGGTAGTCTGCTCTTAAAGCTATCTGCCATTTAGTTTCCCTACATTCTAATAAGGCTTTAAAATTACCTACCAAAGGACCACAAACTATTTTATCTAAGACAAAGAATGTAAATTTCTTAAAATTGTTACATAATAAAACATGTGCTAGTGCATTATTCCTGTCTTTGTTTCTCACTGCCAACACATATTCATAAATCCTTCTACTTAGTGACCTGATGGTCTTGCCAACATAAAAACTGGTACAAGAATTACATATTGTGAGATAAACAATACCCACAAAATCACATGTAAACCTGTCTTTTGCCCAAATCACTTATTTATTTATTTATTTATTTATTTAACATTTGTTGACCGGGAATGTCCGACTAGGTTCCACAGAGCCTGTTTTCAGCGGAGGCCCGGGGAGAAATGCTCCAGATACATGTCTCAACAGAACCTGAATTGACTATGTATCTACATTACCTGCAATGACTACAAGCAAAAGTCCCAAAAGGGTCTTTGACCCCATTGTTTGATATCTTAGAAGTACTTTCAAGTATACTTCTTATATTACATACCTTTTTATAAGTGAAGAAAGGTTCATTACCCAGGACTTTCACCAATCCAGAATATCCAAGCAACACTTTCCAATTTTCCTTAATAACATGCTTAATAATATCCATTCCATTTGAAATGGGCAATAGGAAGGCCAGCTCAAACACCTTGTTGTTTTGATTCATCCTACTTGCCACACTGAAATTGCCTCTCAAGACGGGACTAGCTAGACTGTCTCTGAGAGTTTTAACTTCAGCAACAATATTAAGTAACCAAAACAATTCATATCCCCTGGCTATAAAAAAGTCCAGTCAGTTTGCTAACCTCACCATCAAAAACAGAATCTTAACTAGTCAAAAAACTCAACCTTAAAAGTTGTCCCTTGACAACCCCTCTTTTCATATGTTGAGGGTGAAGACTGTCCCTGTGCAGGTACTCGTTGACAAAAGTAGCTTTCCTGTGGATACTAATACTGAAACTAAAACTGTCATCAAGTAGTTCCAAATGAATATCCAGGAAGTCTATTATTTTCCCAAACCCTCCCAGGGTAAAGTTCAAAAAACTGGTTGAACAATTCAGGTCTTGGAAGAATAATTGGAAACTATCCAAGTTCCCTTGCCACAAAAAAAAAAAAAAAAAAAAAAAAAAACAACTCACCACTGTAACGCCTGTAAAATAAACTATTCTTAGCCAAAGAATGTGTCACAAGAAATTTCATCTCCCACATAGCCATAACTAGATTGGCAAAAGAGGGAGCCACTCTAGAACCCATGGCCACCCCAGAGATTTTCTTAAAAATACTAGTTCCAAACTTGAAAAAATTACTTTCCAAAATCATTTCCATCAAAACACACAAAGCGTTGATCTTATTATTGTCAAAATCAGTATGACCAGTCAAATATACCCTAAATAAATCAATTCCAGCTTCTTGGCCTATACTTGTATAGAGGAAAGGGACATCGAGTGTTACAAAAAACATAGTTGACATATCAAAATTTTCAAAACTAAATTCACATAACAACTCTAGTAGATGCCAAGAATCTTTTAAATAAAACCTTGAACTTTGAACAATGGGGTTCAAAATTCTTTAGAGTATGCTGCTGACACTATGGGTCTAAAAGGGGGGGAGGTGCTTCTGCATTTGTGGACTTTAGGAATACCAAAGAGAACTGCTAACTTTGGATGTTCAAACTGTAAGAACAGATATACTGAGTGTCCAGTATTACCTTGACAAATAAAATAATAAAGTATCAATACGCTTGAAACACAATAAAACTTCATTTATATTGACCTATTTTATAGTTTCTATGGTCACTCAAAAGCTGTAGCATAGCATTTTCATAGTCCACAGTATGCATAATTACTAGGGCCCCACCCTTATCTGCCTTCATTACTCTCAGATCCTTGTTAGTAGCTGTCAATTAATGCTTTCCTCTCTCCCTGAGTAAAGTTATAAGTACTATGGGACCATCTAGTAATGTCACTAAAATACTGTTCACATAATGTACCAAAAACTTGTAAGGAAGAGCATAAGGCAGGATTATAAGTATTTCTACATTTACATTGTTCTGTGGATAAAACAGAAGTAGACAAACCATCAAAAATGAACTTAAAAATTCAACTTTCTTAAGTATAACAAAATCCACAAACAAATTTACTACATTCAATTTGTTGGAAGGAGTGAATGTAAAGCCATGTTTTAACACCTTATAGGTGTCATCTGTTAAGTTAACATCAGACAAATTTAAAATGTCTATACAAAAATTTAAGTTCTCTTTTTGTTGTTTCTGTTCCTGTTGTTCCCTTTCTTCCCTTGTTCTTTCTTGTGTGTGGCCTGAACTTCTTTCCACCACCTCAGGGTTCTATGCACCCCAGATTTGTCCACTAAAAAGGCCCATTCATTGTGGACTTAGAAGCACCAACATTGGGAGAATTATTAACAACATCCGTATTGCCAGCATCACACTGAATAGAAACAAAAGTAGAAGCAACTGCCTCTGTAAGACCATTAGTACTATCAAATGCATCAGTTGTTTTCACAGTTTGTACTGATGTTAAACATTTTGGTAAAGGATAGGCAGTCTTGTCTGTATAGACAGCTAAATCTCTCTTCAGTTTTCTGTTTCCTATTAATAATGGTCACCCTCTGCCTATCTACTTTGAGGGAAATACCTTCATATGAAGTAGAAAAGCACTGGAAACATTTGGACCACCTAACTTTCATGTCCAGAGTTTCCATATCAGCTTTTAAGTTAGTAATATTACATTTATAATGGGCAACCAGCATTTTCATCAGGGCAACACCAGTGCCATTAAAAAGTTCAGTCAGTTGCTGGTACAGTGTCCACTTGTTGAACACAGGACATTTAAATAATCTTAAGCCACGAAGTACACATCAGAGTCTTACACATTCTTCTAAATAAGCCACTTCTAACTGCAAAGAAATAATTTTTAAGGAAAGTTTTTCTAAAGAAAATATGTCATTTTTGCAAATGTCAAAATCATCTGATCAGCTGCTTTCAACAGTGGCACTTACTTGTGTTTCATGACTGTCCAATTTGAAGAGGTTTTCAAACTCACTGAAAACATGAGAAACCACATCATTGTGTGAAATTGTACTAGCTGTAGTCCCAACAATACCATCAGGATGAGAAATGCCATCACTGGATCCACTGAATAAAGAAACACCTCCATCTTTAATTCCTACAGCCAACTGACTGAGGGATTGTTGTACTGATGTAAGCAAGCTACTAGCAATACTGCTCTTTAGCTGAAGTCCTCCTCCTTGGTTAACTTGACAACGAGAAAAGCCTTAATGTATAGCAGCAATAATGTTATCCATAAAATATATGTTAAACACAAGGGATTTCTTTAACACTGACTGGGTGGTTAAGTTCAATAAACAGTTCTGTGTAAGCTCACTTTCTGCCATAATGCTGCCCAAACGCCACCAAAATCACCCAAAAATGGCAAAACAGCTCCAAAGAACAAAGTAAAAGGGAAAAAGCAGCAAACCAAAAACCAGGAATAACCAGAGTACAAAATGTATAAGCTTTTGTTCGTTTAATAAAACACCATGAACTTCATCAGAATAAATACAAAAATTTAAAACCATCCTTTAAATATTTGTCATGTGCAAAAAAATCATCCGATGGCAAAATACTTCAAACAAATTATTTAAATAGCCATTATGATGTCATGAAAATTTAAAAATACACTACAAAATTTTAAACATTGCATATATATAAAAATAATAAAATGTATATATATATATATATATATATAATAATCAAATTTAACAAACTACTACACAGTGTTTCATCAAACAAAGCCAATTTTATGAACAACTACATCAAAGCCTTTGTAGCTGAAGAAAACACGATGTTAATAGTTTTATTTAGTCCTAGAGGGTAGTGTGCTCTTAAAGCTATCTGCCATTTAGTTTCCCTACATTCTAATAAGGCTTTAAAATTACCTACCAAAGGACCACAAACTACTTTATCTAAGACAAAAAATGTAAATTTCTTAAATTTGTTGCATAATAAAACATGTCGTGCCAGTGCATTATTCCTGTCTTTGTTTCTCACTGCCAACACATATTCATAAATCCTTCTACTTAGTGACCTGAAGGTCTTGCCAACATAAAAACTGGTAGAAGAATTACATATTGTGAGATAAACAATACCCACAGAATCACATGTAAACCTGTCTTTTGCCCAAATAACTTTCTTAAAATGTTTCAACTCAACAGAACCTGAATTGGCTATATATCTACATTGCCTGCAATGACCTCAAGCAAAAGTCCTAACAAGGTCTTTGACCCCATTGTTTGATGTCTTAATAGTACTTTCAAGTATACGTCTTATATTACATACCTTTTTATAAGCGAAGAAAGGTTCATTACCCAGGACTTTCACCAATTCAGAATGTCCAAGCAACACCTTCCAATTTTCGTTAATAACACTCCTAATAATATCCATTCCATCTGAAATGGGCAATGGGAAGGCCAGCTCCAACACCTTGTTGTTTTGATTCATCCTACTTGCCACACTGAAATTGCCTCTCAAGACAGGACTAGCTAGACTGTTTCAGAGAGTTTTAACTTCAGCAACAAAAAGAAATTTAAAGAAGAAAAACGATTTTCGAGATTCTCTGTTCTCTTACGTTTTCAGTCTTTTTTTCCAGCTTGTCAGTGCTCGGCATTTCAAGTTTTGACTTTTCATAAAAAACAGGTTTACAATAAGCTATATCTCTGGTGTTAGGATTAGGGATGTTACCAGGACCCTTGGAACCCTTCACTATCCTAAATACTCAAACAGCCTTGAGTTTGAATGTCCTTGATACTCCACCCTGTAGTACAATCGACATTATTACTCTTCCCTCCTACATATGCAAGGAAGGAAACTCACTGGTGTTGGGCCGTATTCTACCCTCATCAAGTATGTTTTCTAACTTCAAATATAAAATAACTGGCTTCAGCAATTGTCTAGATAAGAGGTTTCTGTCTAGGGGGATCCAGCGTACGTCTCCTTTTGTTATGGTTAGCAGGCACTTCTGATTTCCCACAGAAAGGATGCACCTCTCATTTCATGGATTTCTGTATTGGCTAAAGCCTTTGCTGCCCCATAGTGCCTTTCTAGGCAAAGTTCATCTTATGGAAATGCCTGCTAAGTAAGGTCTACTTAAGGCAATATTAGGTTACTGCTGCACTATGCTATAAGCCTGAACAGCAGAATCAAGCCCATGCTTGATGCCTTCCTCTACTTTGAAGACATATATGTTTGTGTAGTTTTGAAAACTGGCAACATTGCAAAGATAGCATGTACTCCTTGCCAGGGTTTATGCTTTCAGGTTCACAAAATGTCATGATGGAGAATACATATTTGGTAGGGAACCTACTGTTTCTCTTCAAATCATACATTATATCATACTGAAATATGTAGAGGGAAGGCAGCTCTCAGTAAAACTGACTAGCATGTATTTGTTAATTATTTGTCCCCTTCTAGGACAAACTCTGAAGATACCTTTGATTTAAGTCACATCAAAAGCTGTTTATCCAGATAAATACACGTGTTGTGGATGACTTTAACTACTCCAGTATAAAATGTTATACACATATATCTAGCAACAATTATGCCCAAATTATTTTTTGGTTTTATTTATTTTAATTCCCTTGATTAAATTGTTCCTCTCCCACTAGAAGTGATACTCTTCTTGACCATGTCCTTACTATCTTCTCCCCTTTTTGTACTACCTCTAATGTCAGTATCTCCTTAATAAAAGCTGACCGCATATCACTAACTTTCTCTCCACATGAAACTCCTTGACCCCCAAAATACATAATTTTGTGATTACCCCACCATAACTTTTCTCCTATTTACAGTCCTTCTTGACAACTATAAATTACATAATTCTCCAAATAACATCCAATGTTAGTATATTCATCAATTCACAACCCCCTTTCCCATTTTTGCATATGGGCTAAGGGTGTCACTGCAAGCATAACAATCATCTAGTGCCAAGGTTCACACTGCTGATAGCAAACCCTGTTTACTTCTCTGAATTACATTATCTTATGGACAGATAGATCAAGAAGTCTGTTCTTATTTGCCTTAGGATTAACAGTAAATTAAGAAATAATTGTGTGTGGTGTAATTCTCATATAAATAAGCTTTAACTGAGCCCCAATATAAAATGGACTTAAAACTAATAAGTAAAACTTTCAGAATACAATCAAAGGAGTACAAGACCTCATTTACAACTCAGAAGATAACTACAAGCCCTTCAGTTGCATTAGTAAGCCTAGAAATGATACCCATTAGTCTATCAAACTTATTTCCAATAAATGCCCTAGTCTGACCATGAAGCTATTTGTAACATTTTTGACAATCAGTGCTTATTTCTGTCTCTTATAAATCAAGATGCCCAAACTACTAACCTTTCTATGAACCAGGTTTTATCTACACTATCCAAACACAAAATTATAAACTCCATCAGACTAGATACCATTAGTGGATGTTTGCTAGTAAGTGTCAAGCACCACTTAGACAAACTCGTCTTAAACCTGTTTAGTTTACGTTTCTCCATGGGTTATATCCATGAAGTGTAGAGAATGGCCATAGTGGCAGCATTATACAAAGGGGTCCCACATCAGCTCCCAGAAACTTTAAACTTATTGCCATAGCACTTATGTTCTGTAAAATTACGGAGCACTTAATTGTTTAGATAATAAACAGTGAAATAGTTGACATACAAACCCTGGACCCAAACCAGTGATTAGGTCATATCTACTAAACCTACCTGATTTCTTTGGAAGGCTCATTTAAGCCCTTGTTGAGGGCCAGAAAATCCATATTGCTTACATTGACCCTCACAAGGCCTTTGACACAATTGCATATGTTGTTATCTTAGATAAACTCTTAAAGCTCAGTGTAAACTTGTAAGTAGTTCACTTTATAGTCAGTTAGCTATCTGTGAGAGCCTGCTCATTTAATGTAGGGGATAGTTCATATACTCAAAGGAGTAACATCCACAGTTCCCTGGGCTCTGACCTGAACATTTGCTGTTTGCCATCTACTTAGCAGAAGTGAAAGCATATGTCAAGGGACTGCACCTAACCACATTTTCTGATTACTGCACATTTTGTACAATTATCAAATCCATCTCAGACATTCACATACTCTAGACCAGACTAACATAAGATATATCAGTCATGGATAATCTTAAATGTCAAAAAATGCAGTATATTTGCCTTTGGGAAATACACCACCTTATCTTCTTATGACAATACTATCCTCTTCTCAAAAACACATACAATTATCCAAGACTTGGTTACCTTTGTTAGAAGTGATCTTTCTAGCGATTACCATGTTTCAGATTTGGTTAGAATGTCCATTTACTTTGCTCAGCTAATCTTTAGAGTTATCTCCTCTAGATCTTAAAAGCCTTGGTTCTTCTACACACTTCCATAATTAGACCTATCATTGAATATAATACTCCTTTCGGAATGCACCCCACAAAGCACCATCACCACCTTAAAAGACCCCAAATGTTTCTAATCAAAAACATTTCTGAATATCCCAAAAGAGTAAAACCATACCCCTCTAGTCTGTCTCATTTTGACTCCTAAGCAGTAATTTCTGTTTAGCCTTTTGAGCACTTCTACTGTATTTTCACAGAACAACTGGTCTAGTTTGTGCAAAAAAACTTAAACTTCAATTTCGAGAACACCTGCTGGCATGACAGATTCATAACCTAGCACACTCCCATTCTTTGGAATAAATTCACACTACATTCCATACAATATAACCACTATCCATCTTCAAAACAAAACATGACAATTGCTGGGAGACTACAAATCCATGCTTGGGAAAGTGGAAATCATCTTCTTACCAGGTGTCACTAATACACTCTCAGTTACAAGTGGTGCAACCACTAATCTAATCAATGGTCCTTCGGTCATTAGCTTAATATGTACTTATGGCTGTATGACTGTATAAGCCAGGCATCAGTCTTGGCTACTCTGATTTAGATGTTTTTGTTTCTGCTGAACATTCTGTTTCATATTACCAGCAGGTACCATTTTTGAAACCATCTTGCATTTCCTGCAGTGGTGTAGTTCTAGTGTCTGAACTGTAAATGAATGATGAGTTATCCGCTTAGTGCATTAACTGAAGGTTACTGATGTGTTTATGATTTTGGTTTATTTGCAGCCTGCAAACAACATGATCATCCATTGGCTACAGCCCAAACATTAGTGAAATAAAAGGGCATGATTCTTTACTTCAACAGTTTTAGAAATGTCTAGAAATATAGTTGATGTTTACTAACCTTTGCTGTGATTTGTAGATAAATAGCCATTAATTTTCTCCAGTGCAGTTTGGAAGTTGTAGCCCTTGCTAAATCCATATTAATTGCTGGTATGCAAGTTGTAGGTGGTTATGCAGTTAGTTAGCTATATGAGAACTATATATTCCAATAATTTTGATAGCAGGCTCAAATCAATGATCGGTCCATAGGTTTTAACTTTGAGTAAATCCCCAGTTTTGTGAACTGAAATTACTTTTGCTTGCTTCCATATGCTGAGAACACAGTCTTCGTGTCAGCTTCTTTTGAAAATTATTGTTAGAGAAATAACAATGCATGGAACAAAACTCCTAAGCCAAGTAAGTGAAAGCTTATGGAGTGAAGCTGAGATGTAGTCTTTTTATCTTTGTAAGCAATGCTTTGACCATTGTGATGGCTTCGAGTTTTAATGTAAACTTGGAATAATCAGAGATGACTACATTTCCTTAAGGTTTATGGACTGTAGTATCATTTGAATATTGATAAGTAATTGAAATATAACAAGATTTGCTTGCAGTGTGCTGCATTTAGAGTCAGTAGATCTGTGTCAGTATCATTTACTTTGCCTAGAAGTTTATTTTGATTTATTTATGGATTTCAAAATCCCCCATTCTTCTTGAGATTCTTCCTTTGAAGTTTAGAGCAGTAATATCCTTTATTTTGACAAATTACTTGTTGCATCAAGTCCCTCTTTCTCTGGATTTACCCAATAAGGTATCAAATCACAGAATCTTCTATTTCTGCCATGTGTTGCCTCAGTGAGTCATGCAATCTTTTTGTGTCTTTTTTATTCTGAGAATGCTATTGTTTCATATGTTAACTTTTCCTGAAATGTTCATATCCAAGAGCATTAACATTCAACATTTCTAGAGCTGAGTCAATATCATGGGTTAGGTTAAGGCAATTTCAGTCCACTGTATTTAGTTGAGATCTAGTCATACCTCTCAACTGTCCAGGTTTTTGTAAAATATCCAGATTTTTGCTTCATACTTTTGGTCTGCTCCTCATAAAATGTGTTTTTCTGGCAAGTCAAAGAGGATTGAAGTCACTAAATGATGACTGACATTTGAATTTCAGACTTCATATCCTTCTTAAAATGCATGTCAACACAACATTTTATTCTACTAACTTTCTGAATTTACAAGAGCAGTGTTTAAAATTTGTCCCCATTTTGGGCCTTCATCCACAGTATTTTTGACTTTGTTCAGACTTCTTCCAGTAACAGGTTGAGAAGTAGGATATAGTAATATCTCCATTTATTTTTAAAGCTTCTTGAATAAACAGTTTTATGTATACGAGGTTCACGTATATGTATCCAGACTACAGAGCTGGGGTTGTGGTCAATCACTTAAATGGGTTGTTAGAAGGTTTGATAAGGCTCCACTCCTGTATGTTAGTAGTACCTCTTTTGGATAATTTCATATTGGTATGTAAATAAGCAAGGACTTACTTGTGCTAGGCATTCACTGATCAAGATTTCTGCATTCTGTCAATGTGCAGTGAAGTGTATACAAGTGTCATAAAATGTATGTATTTAACTTTTGTTGACTGGTAATGTCCGACTAGGACAGAGCCTATTTTCAGCAGAGGCCCAGGGAGAAACAGCCCAGGCGCATGTCTTTAGAATGTGGGAGGAAACCATAATACCCAGAGAAAACCCACACAAATGCAAACTCTGCAAAGAAGGGACCCCAGCCAAGAATTGAACCGGAGAACCTCTTGCTGTTTGGTGACAATGTTAACCGCTACGCCACTGCACTGCCCAAGTTAAAGTAGGAGCTTAGTCAAGCAGTCATCCTGGAACCAAGATAAGGATTCTGAAAATATCCTCCTTGTTCTTTTGGGTTTAATGTACATACGTCACATATGATGTCACATACAGTTGCTTATACATGCTGTTACATGATAACTGCTTCTCTACATGGAGTACATGGCAGTTAGGTGGAGTGAAGTTTTGCATGTATGGAATTGTAATGTAAGCAGGACTACACCATCATATCTTTTCTTTACTGAAATTAGTGACAACTCTATATTGAGTGCCGTGAACAATACATTTTTTCATCACAGCTATAAGGCTTAAGCCACATTTTTGAGACAATAGATGTGAATGGTTTCTATGATAGTACCCACACCTTTAACCCAAGAATTTTACAATGCACTTTTTCTCTAAGGTGGGTAACTTTTAGACCGTTTGCTTGTAACAATATAGCTGCATGCTGCAATTGAGCAGATGACTTATATAGGGAGCCAAGGATAATTTTAATACCTGCAACATTCTGGACAAGTAGAGGACAACAATTAAGATGTGTGGTATATACATAAATATGGCATTCTTATATCATATACATAACTATACATTGCCTCTTTTATAACTAGTCAACATGGTTAAGAATTAAATGGTACCTGCTGAAAGGTTAAACAGTTATGCTACTTTACATTTGTTATGGTTTTATATCTATAAATATATATAACATATTTATATCTACCTACACATAAATATGATATAGTTATAGATATAGATATCGATTGATTAGATATAGATATATTGTTGATTTACTATAAAATGTAACTGGTCTGAAGATTTTGAAAGTATGGATTTAGGGAAATGTTGTAAATGTACTTTTTGTTGCATAGACATCATAAAACTGCTGTCAGGCTTAAAATAGAACAGAAAGAAAATATATTTTCCCCCATTTTACCTTTTTGAGTTTCCTGTAAGGAAGAAAGAATTGGCTTATCTTAATATTGCACTTTTTTATCAAGTGGAGCACTTCAGCCTAGTATGCTGTTTTCTGTTGTTAGGCACTAATTACTATTTAACTGAATTATTACTAACCATATTAAATTATTTTTTATAATGATAATTTTATAATTGAGTCCTTTGCTAGCCCTATTTATTTGTATGTGTAGTGCTTTGTTCTTATTTTTAATAACAGGCACAGATGTAATAACTATTTGATGTTTGTGACATTTTCTTTCAAGTGATATTTTGAGCTTAGCTATGGAGCAAGTAAAACACTCAGCCTGCAGAGCAGCAAGAATTAAGGGTTCTAGACAACTTTGTAGTACAAGTTACACATACAAGCTTACTGCGTGTTTTTACAACCCTTAGTCAGATAGCATTTTTTGAGCAGGTTTATGTCTGCCTCTTGAAGTGCTTCATTGTCACCCTTTTTTTCCTTCTTGTCCTTTACCCAGACACAGGGATACAGATTTTGACATGGTCATTAATACTTATATAATTCCACCTCTTCGTACTTATCACAGAGAATTGGATTAAGGATACTATCTTTTCTTGTCAGTATCCTTAGCTTCTTCTCAGATTTGGCGTACGCCTCAACTTATGCCTTTTATGGTACAACATGTGCCCTGATCTTTAAGCATGTTTCTCTTCTCATTGCCCACACTTTAGTCATTTATCCCTTTTCCTGTGGACTATCAGCTCTACTTGATGGGATTATTTATTCCCCATGGGTCAAAACAATTGTAAGAGGCTATTATCCAAGTGAACATGAAGGTTATTTCTAACCATACTTCCTTTACCCCTCAAAGCAGCCTGACATATGTATAGTCCCATAATACTGGTTCCACAATCCATGTGAACTTCCTTGTATGTATCTAAATCCAGGTAAAGGGTGACAACACAGTTATGTTCAGTAATCATATGTTTATAAGTAGTTAATAGACATGCAGACCAGGAGACCATTGAGCAGCCTAGTCCAGTTTCCCTATTGCTCCAGATCAGTGTCTGGTTACGTGACTTCTTCAGAGCTGTGGAGGCTAAGGCAATTAAACCCTGTATTATGGGATGCAGTTCATTATTATCAGCCATTTAGTTGCCTCCTCATTGTTGAATTGTTGAGTGTTATTGATCTTAGGTCTTCTAGGTCACACTTAAGTCTTTACTCTTGTGTTTTACTGGGAGGTTTGTTATTATTCTGTATCTCTCATAATGTCTGTCCTCTTTGTCTGACAGCCACTACCTGGTTGCCAGCTGTGAGGTCCCTATACACACCTTCAGCATTAATACCAACATCTCCATCAATCCTTTTGCATTCTGTTTCTCATCATCTACTTATCATTTATTACCATCACATTTTCCTCTGCAACTTCCCATGTCATTCCTGGACATCCTGAATCCAGGTAACATTATGTCCCCAATGTTGTCCCTATAATCCATGTTCCCATTATGGGTACAGTAACAATGCATTTATGTACAAGAAGTGCATGCTCTTAACTGACTGCATTACTTAGTCTGCCAGCATGGCACTATATGATTATGCACTCCCATCCTCTTTATGATTATGCACTCCTATCCTCTTTATGATTATGCACTCCCATCCTCTTTATGATTATGCACTCCCATCCTCTTTATGATTATGCGCTCCCATCCTCTTTATGATTATGCGCTCCCATCCTCTTTATGATTATGCACTCCCATCCTCTTTATGATTATGCGCTCCCATCCTCTTTATGATTATGCACTTCCATCCTCTTTATGATTATGCACTCCCATCTTCTTTATGATTATGCACTTCCATCCTCTTTATGATTATGCACTCCCATCCTCTTTATGATTATGCACTCCCATCCTCTTTATGATTATGCACTCCCATCCTCTTCTCATTTTTGTCTTTCCTCCTTGTTTCTTTATCCCATTCGCTAACTCTGCTGTAAGCAATATTGTCACCTGTAGCAGGAATTTTAGGATTTGTTAAGAACTACAAAGAACTGAATCACTTGCATTAGAATAAAATCAGGAAAAGAACACAGGAGCTGCAGGGGTCTGAGAAAACGGCATGTTTATGCTAATGCACATGAACGTGGCTTAGAAGAAAGAATTTTATAGTTAAAATAATGTATTGTGTTCTTCTCAGCTGCAGTGAAATAAAAGGCAACAAATACATGGTTATTTGGAAAGGCAGAGGATAGCGTAGGCTATAAGTGGAGAAGGAAATGCATGTTCATGGCAATATCATAAGTTTTAATGTTCTAGTAAAGTTTGGCAGAACTGGAGGGAATATGTGGTAAGTTACCTCTCTGTGACTGTCTGCATCCTGGCTTTGAACAAAAAAACACTCACAGTTTTTGATAACTTTCTGTGATATTGGCAGCATGAAGTCATCATGCAAAATAAGCAAAGCAATGAGAAATATGCTTCAGAGGAGAGAGGCTAGTTCCTCATATTAATGTTAGAACAGAGAATTCATGGTGTAATGTAAAGCAGTTCACATTATACTATTTACATTTTAGTTGCATTGCATTGGTTTGCACTGATACTTGCTTCAATGAGCTCTAATTCCCTATTAGCAGAACATCTGCAGTTCTGTATCTGCCTCATTGAAAATCCAGAGTATGGCTTATGTTGTACTAGAATACTTAAAATGCACAAGACAAGAACTGATGCATTCCTGTGTCTTACGCCACTAAATTCCAAATCCGTTAATGATGATTGGGGGTTCCTTCATTTAAACACCTGTTGTTTGATGGGAACATGGACAGTACATTAGACCACTGATGCACTTCCACAGATCAGGAATGAGAGTATATCTCAGGACATAGCATCCACCCTTTTCTCTTACATAGATTTTGTGCTGCTGCATGCATTTGCTAGTTTGACAATCTGAGGAACGTAGGAAGTAGCTTTGCTTTCTTTTCTATATTTATGCCTTTAATTGCTGTCTGTTCCACACAGAAGACACTTTGCAAATAACAATGCACCACTACATAATGTACATTGAAATCACTGGCTTCCAATAGTCTAAATGTAAAGTTTAAAACAAGCCATTTTCATTTGTTCTCTGTGATCCAGATTTCTTTATAACTAGATAATATACAGGGTCAAGAGAGGATTTATAACTAGTGAAAACATCTGTTGACTATCTATTTGATGGCTATTTCCTCATTTGGTGCTGTCATATACAAAAGTGTATTTTTGTATGATTAAATCATGTATTTATTATTGTACTAAGCCCTGAATGGATTGTAGTAAATACTAAAAAACAGGCATTAAATGTAAGGAACACTTGGATAAAAACAGTTGCAGTTGAAACAAAAGCCTCAGTTAAATAATTTGTTATACAGGTCTTTTCTAGAAAGCCAGTGGTGGGATTTACCTTAACCTAATGTATTCCATAGAGCTGCATTTTGATAGGAAGAGATTTAAAGTCAGATATTCCTAAACACATCTCAAGAACTGCAAACAACAATCTCAAAGCCATCAGGCAAAAATTACTAAATGTCTGTAAAGGAGAAGCATCTCATTAAAATAAGTGGGACCTGCATTAGCAGACCTACACCATGCAAACTCTATCACATCATACTGAATATACCATGTATATAATGGAGCCCCAGAGATAAACACCTCACTTATTTGCAATACCTTATGCTTAGTTCCAGGCAAACACAAAGTAGTTAACTCAATGACTCAACAACTAAATCAACACAGAATTTTGCACTAACTGGATGTACCTGAGAACAGTATGGGAAAGTCCAAAGTGAACGGGTACTGCAGTAATTGAAACAGTTCACAATAATTGTAGGAACCACATTAGACTGATCCTCAGATGTAAAAGATACCTTAACTGGGTGATAGTCCTCAAACTGAAAAATCATTTTCACAGCTGCTGAAACCTGTTACTTAACTGTCTGCTGCTCATAGAGAATTATGCCAAGATGCTGTGTCTTGTACACTATTGTACAGTCCTGGTGTTGATTACGTTAGCCTCTCATTGCTTACTATGTAACTATGAGTAAGTCACTTAACCAGATAGTAAAAAATATATAGATGTCCACGTAATTAACCCATACTGAACAATAAAGCGTAGCCATGGAAACTAGCAGACTATCAAATGGCATGCACACACAATGTTTCTATCATAGAAGGGCTGAGATTAAGAGGAGTGTGATAAGTCGAAGTTAATAACTTCTCTGAGCATTAGTGAAGTGAGTCAAGACTTACCATCTGTTTCAGAGAAAAGAAGGGGTACATCTGTTTATCACCTATGTACTCTTTAAACAGCAATGGTCACAGAAATAAAGCTGGCAAAGTTATACAGTGCAAAAATTGCTAGCATTGGAATAGATCCCTGTCAAAACTGTCTGCATGCATCCTTTCAAGTAGGGCGCAAACCACTTAAGGATGAAAGAACAGACCACAGTAATTCTACAGCTGGTCCAACATGATGTTTATAAGTACATGAACTATTTTATAGAAACATATATAGCTATTGTTATTTAAATAAAGAATTACACAAAATAGCTGCTAGTAAGATTGATAGCAGCTATTTTGTGTGTTTTTGTCATCACATAGACCTGATTTGATGTGTCAAAAGTCACTGAGAAGCTGAAGAAGGACTAAGATCAAATGATATCGCTATGTTTTGCTACCAAGATGTTATTAAATATCCTTAACAGGGCAGTCTATTTGCTATGACACCTTTTGAAAACAGGTGGAAATTGATTAGAGGTCATGAAATTTTAAGAAACATCCAAATTAAACTGATGCAATTTTCTCAATAACCATTTCAATCAAAAGGGAAATCATTGTTGATGCATTGCTGGTCAATAAAATGATATTTTGAGAACTAGGAGTATCAAGAGCTCCTTTATAACAACTGGAAGAATCCAAACAAGCTTAGCTGGACTACTGTCCAGCCTGACAGTTGTTAGCTGGCATGACCTCTGAAAAACTGATAGAGAAAAATAAATAACTGCAAGATCAAAGAACACTTCCTCGATCAGATCACCACTCTCTCCTGTAGATTCCTTTCTGTTAGTTAATCAGCTGATGAATTCAAATTTAACCTCAGAAAAACAGCAGCAATTTCATACCTTGAGGTTTGAAACTGACCTTCAGTTGATTGGCAGGTGACACTGTTTAGCCTCGCCTTAGCAACAATGAATGCTACACAGTATGATGAGACAAAGATCTCCTAGACAAATGTATTAACTTTTTGTGGGAGATCTTTGATTTTTCAGTAATACAGTGCTCATACATTTTAAGCTTGTCCTGCAGCCAGATGGTCCTTCTTCATCAAAATTCCAGCCGTCTACCCTCACTCCCGAGATGCTGGAGATCACTGTCATACTTCATGTTCCTGTAGGGCAGTGGTGCAGAACCTTTGTGTGGGGAGGGCCACTGCACGAATTCTTAATGCATCTGTGGGCCACCTGAAAACATAATAAGTCGTTATCAGTTAACAATAGGTACAGGTGACTGGCATTTTTTACTTAAGACAGCAGTCATCAAATTGCCTGTTTTCTACCTGAACTTTGCATTTAACTTTATTCTGGCTTGCAGCCATGACTTATTACAAACTCTTGCAGAAAGTTACTACTCTTTACAGACTACAAGTTATAAACAACAAAGAATAGTTACTTCTGCAGCTAAAATTAGAGGTGTGCACAACTGCAGTCAATTAGGTAAGTAAGCACGTGCTGGAAAGTTTGTATGACTGGAGTAAGGCATAGCATTTTTTCACTTTTTTAAAAAAATTTTTGGTTACTATCTGGGGGCCGGATGGTGTTGCGTCAATAGTCGGATTTGGCCCTGGGGCCAGACATTGCACACCACTGCTGTAGGGACAATACAAATCTAGTTTTAGTAAAACAAGTCCTGCTGTTTATAGTACAAAACTGTTGTGGAAAAATATCTTTTTGGCATCATTAAAACAACCATAGGATTATGGCATCAGATATTCATTGTTTTCAATACTAATTAACATGTTTTGGGGATTAATTAGTGCCACTGCCATGATTAATTTTGGACTTGATTTTATTCCAGCAGTGGAGAAATGTAGATATTGTTCAGGTGCTAGTAGTATGTGAGAGATTGGGACACTGAAACCATATGCAAGTTGCAAATATTAGTGGAGAATTCTCTGTGTGTACTTAGCCACTTTGTAGTTGCTATACAGTGCACTTTGTCTAATAATCATGAGAACTGGAGGCTCACTTATTGCTACAACAGGGTCAGGCTCCTGTTTTCAGTTGGAAAGCTGAATGAAAGTGTTTGATTTAGTTTTTCCTGCATTATTAATATGTGCCCATTTTTGAGCGCAACTTGGATTTATGGATGGGAAACAAAAAAATATCCCAGGACTGCTCCTTGTACTACTGATGGATAGAAGCAGCTCCTAAATGCTTTATCCCATGCATGGGTCCCCTCGAATTATCTATGGTATGATCTCAGTTATTCTCACTAGAGATAATATATAATTATCAACTATGGAATGGGTAAGGCCAATCTAACACCTAATGAGGTAGGTTAATATGAGTCTAGAACCTAACCTATGAACTTAGTACATACTTCTCTAGGAGTTTAACTGGTATTTCATGTAGGCATGAATGAGCTCTTGTCAAGACAATGTCGATACCAAAAATCTCTTACTTTTTGGGAGACCTTAAGGATCTGGGTGGTATTTGTAAAGTAAGAGTTACAGTCCAGCAAAGGATTGCTCTAGCCTGGAGTGGTCTAGCTCAACCATAAGCAATAATTCAAAAGGTTGTGATAAGTTTGACGTACTTTCTTTTTATTCAGTATATTGGTGCCCATACAACTTGATACTACCTTGATGTCAAACTGGGGGGTAAGCAGCTCTGCAACTTTGCATATGGCCAGATAAATTACTTTGAAGATTAACAAAAAGAAGAAACAAACATGTACCTTGCAGATTACTATAGTTGTACTTTGTGTTTGCAGAAACATTACAAGGCTGTTCTCTATGCATTGTGTGCACATTAAAATTCATGTCCTCCAGAAGTCTCACTGAAGAAGCATGAGTCATATGTGTGGCTTAGCACTGGAGAATAAAGTAGCCAAGTCCTTCTGAACTCGTGAACTGGGCCAGATTGAATGGTAATTTCAAACAGTCTGTGCTGAATCACTATCTATTAAAACTTTAACCACGATTTTTATCATGCCCATATTCTGTTAACAGTTGCAGCAAATCATTGATGCTAAAGAAAAGGGTTTGTTAACTATACCTTTATCTTTGAACTGGAGAGCTACAGTATGCCTTATTAAAGTTACCCATCTGTCTACTGTCTTGTTTGTGGTATTATAAATATTCAGTATTCACATATTGTATGATATTGAATTTTCTGGATTAAACTTCTATTATATCACTTCTTTTTATCATTGTAGATGTTAACTTACCTCACTTAAATCCTTAACCTGCTATTACATGTTTAAAACATGTAATAGCCCATACACAATGTGTGTGATTGGTTTGCAGTTAAGTAGAATGGACATTTCAATTCATACCTTTTTTATTTATATTTTTATTTTTTCTTTATATGTTAACTCACTGAATCAACAAGACACCAAACAATAAAGTCATTGCCCAGTATTACTCTCCTGGTTATTTCACTTCCTCCCACCTGTAGAATACAGAATATTTCACTGAGGCAATCCAACCTATGGCTACAGAATTAAATTTGTAAGCATTTACTTTTAATACTCTTTGACTTTGTTGCCAAATTAGCCTACCTGTCTTAAATATAGTAATATAGTGCATATCTCCATGAGAGGTCTTTGCCCACTTGTTGATGTTTATTGATGGAACTTTCCAGCTTAGTTGATCCTTAGATATTGGTAGGAAAGTAGATGAGGTTTATGATGGTCTAGGCAATTTCAAAAGTAACATAACCAGATGATGTATAGCTTAGCAACCAATATCATGTGGTTGAGCAGAGCAAGAACAAAAATATTTGTGCTCTGTTTCTGCACCATTTGTAAGATGTGAGAGAAGCACCTAGCCACTGTCTCATACAGGTCAGTCTAATTTACATACCACAAGGTCTCTTCGAAATGAGACAGACAATATGCCTGGTTTGCAGAATTTGCATTCATTACATATTCTTGTGACTGGTTGGTTGTTTTGTGGGGCAGTTGGTTGGTTGGGGGATGGGCTTGGGACTGGTTGCTGATGTTGGCATTTGCTAACCATTTTAAGATATTCAGTCCTCATATCATTATTTCCTTTGGCATATTGTATGATAGTGGATCATAGAAGGCATGGAGCAGGTAACTGTTTGCTTAATCAGCTGATGGTGAAGAACTTATATTTTGAAAGCAACAGATTTTGAACATAGGGTGTATTATCCTTACCCCAATTCAAAACATCCCTAAAGAGTCATCTAAACAAGCATTGGCTATGTCCATGTCTAGACCCAGGCTAACTCGACTTACATGCAATTCTTGAAGGTAAATGATGCAGTTTGGAATAAACCTTCTAACTAAACCCACCCTAATTATATCTACTTCTCTATAACCTTCAGAACAACATTCACTAAATCTAACCCAACTTCCTGTACTCAGCTTTAGAATGCTGTGTTTCTAACGCTAACCATTTAAATTCCTTGCCTTTACCTCCTCTTTTGTATCCTATTATCATAGCTTTTATACAAATATGTCTTCAACCCTTCTACATCCACTTTCCAGGAACTCTCCTCTTAACTAAACACCTTTTTCTCACTAACCACCCTTTTTCTCTGGGTAGTCACTCATGACATCTATCTAAGTATCATGCCATTCTATACACTCAAATGCTTTGCTATGATTGCTGTACATTTGTAATACTATAAACCTACAATGATCTTAAACTTCAATGTAACCATGTATATATATATAACCTCCTATTGAAATTTAAAGATGTTACGTATTTTAATGTAACCATGAATATTGACTGTCATCTTTTTGTACATGTGGAGCTTTTCTCCCCGGGCCTCCGCTGAAAATGGACATGTATCCAGTCGGACTCTCCTGGTTATCAAATGTAAAATAAAATCAAAATAAATAAAATTATGCTACTGAGTTTAGGATGCAGGATCCATCTTTATTTATCATTTATCAGATAATGGGGTGCTCTTTTATGCTAACTTTAGAGACTTTCCTTGATATCATGTTTCAGTATTTCTTTTGGTTGATTCTAAAAGATTTTATTATGTAAGTCATGATAAACAGACTTCTTTTAGCAGACCATTTCAGGGATGTGCTAGACATTAAGAAGTAATTGTTACCCAGCTGTAAAAACTGTGGATTTATTACACTAGTAGTTTGTAACAGTACTGCACTGGGTTCCATCAGAGGAGAATGTCATCACTGATAGCATAGGTTTTATTTTTTTAATTTTTCTGACATTGCTTCTTATATAATGTTGAGCAAATTTATTGAGTGTAGTTAATGGCAAATTTGGTCAGTGTATTAATACATATAAGGATGTCCATGTATCATTCACTTACTTACCCATACAACCCCTATACATAGTCTGTCTGCCTGGCAAGTCATTGTTTTGCAATAGTGGAAATAAATTTGGTACTCGCTTCAAAAAAACTTGAACACCTTTTCTCTATACTTCCCTGGCCTACATTATATTTTAATTCTAAATGGTGGAACTGAAGCTACTGTCATGGCTAGGTATGAAGACACAGTTAAAAAGATTGAGCTTCAAACATGTTCTATATGCAGAGCAGCGACAGTTAGTGTTGACAATGGCATATACATTTAGTCAGTGAATACTGCTGTGGTATAGAATCATCTGTATTGGTGACTTTTGATTCCACTATACCATAAAAAATAATTTGCCCGTTTGTATATAAAACACGCTGTTATGTATCATCATCAAGCTCATGAGAATGTTACACATCTGCACTTGTGACCTTTAGAGGAGTTCAAATTTCCTATGCATTATTAATGAGGCAGTGGGCTTTCTTCCAATGTTCCAGTAAATCATAATAGTAGAGGGGTTAGAAGTAAAAACAAAATGCAAATACTGCATAAAGGTTTTATATGTGCTTTGAAACTTTTTTTGAATATGGAAATCACACCGGCCAAGCACACACAGCTCTCATCTAAGACATGATTTAAAGGTATTAGACCAGTACTATAGTTTGTCACTTCCTGAATTCAATTTCTTTTAAATTTTACCCTTTATTATTGTGAAAATGTTTGAGATAAAAAGTTAGGAGACTTTACTTTAGGGTTGCTGTATTATACATATCTTGTTCTTTATTAGCTTTCAGAAGCACCATTCTCAATATCAATAGCCTATATCAAAATAATGCCTCATTTTCCCACAATGTCACATTTATGGATTTATTTTATTTTCCATTTGCTATCTGGAGCAGAACCTTGATCCAATTCTTCCAGTTTCAGGTTCATCCATGGGAGATATAATTAACAGTAGACCTTTAGCAGGACAGGTTATTTTTTCATGAGTTTATAACACACAAAAAACACTAGAGTGCTCAGTTTTGACTACAAAAGCAAATTAAATAAATACCAAAATGCAATGAAGACTGATCAAGATCAGCTGATTGCTGCCCCCTTAACCCCATCCTAGCCGTGTTACTACTCTCCAGTACTACTACTACTAATAATGTAATAATGTTTTGTTTTTTGCTTCAGAACTAGTAATTCTAGTAAACTGTTGTACTGTGCTATTTCATTTTTATGTGGTGAGTGTGTGTGTTAGGCTAGTTCAGGACTTGTGTTTATATTAAGGCAGTTCCAGCTAGTTAGCTAAGTGTCTAATAGTTTCCCTCTCACCAATTCTGTTCTAGTTATGTTCTTAAACCCAGTGTATCCATCATTGTCTGCACCTTATTGTAATTTGATAACATAATTTCCTCCCTTTCTTTGTCAATTGGCTGTTGTCAAAAACTATTCACCCGGCTAAGAGACATTTGATATAATCTCTTATAATAAGTCTACCAATACCTGAACTATTTTGCCTCCTTCTTCTTCTTGTGGGGGCAGAAGGTTTTCAGGCTAGTCGTGGGATGAGTTATTTGCTAGAAAGCCTAAATTCAAGTGTCTTGCTATTGGCTGGTGTGATCTATTTAGCCTTTTGTTACTTATTTTTTGTGTTATAAATAAGGCCATTTAATGTTTTGATTTAGTGCACAGTAGTATATCTGTGTATTTCGCGGTGGTGCAGCAGTAGCGTTGTTGCCTCACAGCAAGAGGTTCTCCTGTTTGATTCTCGGCTGGAGTGCAGGGAGTGCCTTCTGTGTGGAGTCTGCATGTCCTCCCCATGGTTGGGTGGGCGTTCGAAAGACATGCGTAAATGGGCATGCCTTTGTTGAAGGTTGAAAGTCGAGCTGGCACCTCGGCGTTCATGAAAATCTACTGCCAATCATTAGCAGACGGGAGTTCCGCTGTGGCGACCTCTAACCGGGAAAAGCCGAAAGACAACAACAACAACAGTATATCTGAGTACACTGAATAGATGGAGACATTTAATGCCTTAAGTTTCAGTGTACAACCTACTCTCTCAATTTGTCTTGCACTTTTTTCTAGGTTTAGAGTTGCAAATTGTGTGGATTATTTGTTATAGATAAGTTGCATCTCAGATAAATCAAATCCTTAACATGAGCCCAACAACCCTTCAGCCCACATTAGTAAGCAATCGAATCAACAAATGTGGATTTTCCAACCAACTCTGTAGCCAGTCTGGCTGAATTTTACATCCTGAGACAATTTAGCAATTGTTTCATGTTTACTGACAACCACCTCCTGCTTAAACCAGCAGGCACAGTGTGTAAGAGATGTAGTTATGTAATAGTGTTGGAGGCAAAGCTTTCTCACAAACCCATAACAAATAACATATAGGTTGTCACTACTACACAATTCAACTCTAAACAAATCACACAACTCTTAGACTAAACATATAGCTTTATATATATATATATATATATATATATATATATATATATATATATATATATATATATATATATATATATATATTGAGGCTCTTAAAATTATCTTACCTAAACCACAAAGGCCTCCTAAATGTAACCTAGGAAACAAGTGAGCCTCAGCAACCTCGCAAACACACAACACAGTCAAGACCTATCATGAAACATACATCTAAGTGTAACAGTGACTCAGTTCAAAAACCCATAAAACAAACCTCCACTTAATCCAGTGTCTTAGAAGTAGATGGCTCCATAGTGTGACACACTGATGCAACACTCACCTAGCTGAACAAAAGAGGGTTACAGACAGTTAATTCACCACATCATGCAAGCACTGAAAGTCCTTGCATTATAAGGACACATATGACACATTCATAGCATACGTGGGTTTAAATGACTTGAGATGTAATTCTGTAACTATATGAAGACAGACATGATGGTACTCTTGGAATATGTGCCCTAGGCTGGTATGTACCTAACCTTGAGCAGCATTCTACCATCAGCAAGAATGATGCTGTAAATATGAACAAAAGATTATTGCTTTCAACAACTGGCTTAGCTTCTGGTGTCATTCAAGGTGGGATAAAATATATGTCAGCCTGAGAAGAGATGGTGGTTTCAACTGCTTTGCCAAGGCTTTTTCATATTGGTTCAGTTCTTATCTACCCCATAGTGACTTTTTTAGGCAAGTCAGTCTTTTAAAACTTACAACATAACTAAACAAAATCTGGATAACATTAAGGTATTACTGCTAGGAACCTTAGCAAAAAACTTCACTCCCTACAAGCATTCCTTACCTGGAAAACATTGATATATGCATCTTCACAGAAAACCGATTCATGACCATTGAAAGCACTACATCAGTCCATGGTTTCAATGCCTCTCACATTTTCAAGCCCACTACATTCGATGAAGGCACTAAAGGAGGTGGTGTCTCCATTTCTGTAAAAAAAAAATAAAATAAAATAAAAAATACTCAACTCCAGACTAGTTAGAATAATGATTTGCAGCTCATACATGTCTAAGTTATCATTACAAAGACCTCTCATCACATCATGGCTAACTATGGGACACCATACATGCCCCCCTCAGCCCATAACTCTTAACTAGTATGGAGTCCCTATGCATTAAGCCAAACACCATTCTCCTACAGGACCTCAACAACCCCTCCGTCAGCTGGTAGATGTATTCATTCTCTAGCATGCATGCCCAAAGATTTCTGGACTTCATCAACACAAACTCCTTGTACCGATAGCTACACACTCCAACCAAGAGTGATAAAATCCTGGACTAGATCCTTGCCAATATAGCAAAGCTCCACTATATACCACTTGTAAATCCCTCCCTGGTTAAATTGGTCCACAAACCAGTCACATTCAACTGTAAACTGAAGCCAGAAGCATATTTCAATACCTCGGTATTCAGAGATTATGCCAAGGCAAACCTAGTGAAACTGAATGATGACCTAGCTAAATTCAGCATCCTCATCCAACTCCTCTGCTTATGTAGAATGCTCTAATACCAAATTCTGTAAACATGTGGAAGGCTACATAGATGCATCTGTACCCCTCTGAAGGAAAAACAATGCCAAATTCAAAAATAAGCAGGCTCTATAATAAAAGAGAAAAAAACTCATTGCACATACAAATAAATGTAACTCTCAAGATGCAAAACAAGCTCTTACTAAGCTTAACAGGGAACACCAGATCCTGTTCAAATCAACCCAAGACAGACAATGAAGTAAAAATAGCCACTGAGGAAAAGAACAACCACAAAGCTGTCTTACCTATGTTAGAAACATTAGAAACAATGCCCAGCACAGCTTGGAGCTACTAGTTTATAGATATCAGATACTCAGACCCAGAAGACATAAGCAATCTATCAGTGAATACATTAAGCCATAAATTCACACACCTACCTCTCCCCCTACATTCCCAGATCTCATAGCTGCATCAACAACACCCTTAAATCTCCCAAGTCCTCATAGCACTAGCCAAGGCCTAAAACACTACGTCTATGAGGCTGGCTAACATGCTAGTCTGCTTGCTGGCCAGCCTGAAATGGGACTTGTCAGATCCACTGCAGAGGCTTTTCATTGTTATCCTCCAAATGGACTTTGTCCTGGATGAATGGAAAACAGCAACTGTCATTCCCTTGAACAAAACTGTGGTGTGAAAAGACATGGATTAATTATAGACACATACATCTACCAGCCTCATTGCAAAGTTTCATTGTGAAATTAATAAATAAGGATGTAGGTAACCTACAAACCCTTGATCCAAATCTGTTTGGATTTGTTAAGGTCAGATCCTGCCTACTTAATCTAAATGACCTCTTTGAGAAGGTTACTAGAACAATGGAAGAGTGCAAGTCAGTACAAGTGACATATCTAGACCACACAAGGGCATTCATCACCTTCCCACAGTCAGGTATCATAAATAAATTATTCTAGATAATTGTTAATCCCTTGTATAATCTGCATTACTTACTGGATAGCAAACTGGGTCACAAATAGAAATTAGGTGGGTAGCTCTACCTTCTCCAAAAGACCTGCCACTAGTGGTATAACCCTGTGTATAGTCCTTGCACCACTCCTCTTTGGCATTTACTTCTCAGAGGTCAAAGCTACACTTAATAGTTTATGGTTGATCAAATTTGCAGGTGACTATAAACTTGGTGCCATCAAAAAATTCCTAGAGGGCACCAAGATCCTGCAAGGTGGCTTTACCCAAACCAATAGCTGGTGTTAAAGCCATGGCCTAAAACTAAATGGCAAGAAATGCATAATAGCATCCCTCTTCAAGCAAGACATCCTTTATAACAATCAAAGTGTCAACACAGCCTTGAAAATCGATCCAATAGTTAGAGACCTGGGAACATATGTAGGCAATAAACTGTCCTGCGATCATCTCATACCAACTAGTGTAAGAAAAATTTGTTTTCATTGCATAAATTATTACTAAGGATATGGTGTCCACGTCCAGAGATTCGATCATTTCACTGTTTTTTTGCACTCATCATGCCTAGCACTGAGTTTAATCTCCTCTTTGGAAGGTACCTGTCCAAAGATTTGTCACAGCTTGAATGCCCACAAGGCTTTCTTGCTAAGAAAATTAAGGGCCTAAATCATAGAAACTATGCAGACCATCTCAAAGCCAAGCCTTGTCCTTCTCAGTGTTGCACAGGCTGTTGTGGAGTAATCTCTATTCTATATACAGAGACTCAGCAGATTGTATCCTATGAGATCTACTATACATTCAAAAGCCCAGTGTGCGTATAAGCACCGTCTCAAGACATCTCCTCTTTTGTGACATAAATAGAACAAGCTGGAGGTATAGATGTGTACCACAGAGAATACCACTTGTTTGGAATTGCTTTCCTCTGCACATAAAGCAAAGTTTTTCTCTTACTCTATTCAAACAAAATCTGGATAAGTGGATGGGTCACCACAAATTCAGCCTTAGTTTAGCATCATTGTCCCTCCTGGATAAAGGCAGCATGTACATCTTCTGCTCACCTCTGAGATATTCCTACTTAAAATATAAGGGCTAAAAACTTTATGGGAATGTATGGCTAGACGTCTAAAGATCCTCACAGATCAATAGACTAGTAAGTACCTATGAGCCTGAGTTATCTTTAACAAGTGTAATTATATGTTGAAATTTGTACTGACACACTAGACAGAGTAGTGGCTAAAATGGTCTGTGAACCAACCCCCAACCTGGTTAACAACATAGATAAATGCACATGTGCATATACACATAAATACCTACAGGCATTATTAAAGCATTTGTCTTAAAATATATTCTAACTGAAGTAATCTCAGTCATCTACAGGGGACAGTATTGTACACATCCTTTGTTTAATTAGGAGAAAATAAGAGATGAATAGAAATTATACACATATTTAATAATCATAAACATACCTCTTAAGTGTACCTCATTACAAGGAATATTCCCTATTTTGAGCCTTAAAAAGTCCATGTTTGTCATTGTGGTACTTTTCTGTTAACAGGGCAACAGCTGTTTTCACCTTGTTACCAATTTTGTCGTAAGGAAAGTTGTCCTTCTTTGCCATTATTAGCAGAAATAGTATCAAAAGAATCAACAGAACTGCAAATGAGACAGCATACAATTTTGGAGAAATCTGGGTTTTACATTTTGTTTAAGCTTAGGCTTCTGGTTTTGCCTTCCACAGCCTACAATATAATTGTTTATCACAAAAAAATTAATATATTGCTACAATGACATAGCTGTGAAGTTGTCATCACCAAAATGGGATGCAGTACGTCTCACGACGTGGACAAAAAGCTATGGGCAAAAAGTGGGACACATTTTTTTAAAATGTTATCGGGGCAACAAGTACTTCCTGGTTTGGTCTCGTTTTTAGAGGACATATACCTCAGAACTCTTTGTTGATTTCAGCTCAAACCCCTCCCCATTCCCTACAACTGGCAGTTTTAGGAGAAAAGTGTGGTATTTCACATTTCATAAATAATGGCAAGCATTGCTGTTATACACTTGCTTTTTCTTTGAATAATGCATGGTAATTAACTTCCTGTTAAACCCTGTTGGCATGCGTTATTCCGAGTAAGACAAGTGTGTAAATGAAATGATTCCTGTTATTTATTAAATGTGATCGACCACACTTACTAAATTTCACATCAAAATAACTGTGGTGTGGTACCCATTTCAGCAACAGCCGAACGATCAACGTTATAATGAGCGGTAGGATTCCAAACGCTCATTATGACTGTTGCCCGAATAACAGAAAAGTACCGTCATCGTACCACATTGTAAGCATCTGTCATACACATTTAGTGTTAAGAATTTTTTTAATTGATATCCATGGTAAATAATACTGAATCACATTAATTCATCAAAATAACTTTATATAAGTATATGGCTTAGTGGTAGATTGCTGTGGCTATGGTGTGCAGGGTCCAGGATTCAAGATTTGCAAGGGCTGGTTATTACCCTCTTCAAGATAAATCTTGATGAGTGGATGGGAAATAGAAAATTCACCCCAGGGATCACTCCAGTGGCTCTACCCAACAGAGGCACTGGAAACTAAGTTTGGGTGGCACAATGCCATTGTAATCCTATGGGCTAGGCTTGTAAAGTCTTCAGGGCCATTAGCCTAGTACATACCTATGAACCTATATGCTAATACATTTTAATCAAACTGTGAGCTTTCTAGATGAAATTATTATGCTGTTAGCACGTGTTCTGCATTTTTCACAGCTGTTCCACATTATATGAGTTAAGGTTCCACATTGTGGAGACAGAAGGTTAAGGGCTATATTCAGAGATTATATTATTCAAGGCATTTAGTATTAACAGTTAGGAGCTATATGCTTTTGAAGACATAAATGCAACAGAACCACTAACAACATCAAGGATTATTTAGCAACTTGGGGAATCATAAGAAACTGGTATTGGGAAATGGAATTGTGTTTCTGCTGCCCAGTTAATAGAGAGTTCACAGTGGATTCACCAGTGCTGAGAGGACTTAATAACAAAATGTCTATGAGAGTCCTTCCATATCTCTCAAACTCTTAGTGCAAGAAAGCTAGACAAAGCCTGACAAAATTGGGGGACAATGACCCAAAAATAGGGACAGATTTTAAATATTACTCTTATAATCTTAGAAAGTTGCTAGAGTAACAGGATTTGATTTAACATACATTTTTGAAGGCTTTAAAGTCTGAAACTTAAATGTGTTTTATTATTGACTTCAATCCTCAGATCATCCAAATGATTTGCCAGAAAAAACACAAATTTTATGAGGAACAGACCAACAATATGGGCATTCTGCAAATATCTGGACAGTTGAGAGGTATGAGTCCTTCATCTGAGATTATAGCATTAAGAAACTTAGCTTTCCTTAGTGTACAGCAACTTCAGATTAAGTTAGTTAATCCAGAAGCACAGATTGAGAGACCCCCTTCATGGGGAGGGAGAGGACAGGAAAGAAACTAATTTGTTTTATATTTGTTTGCCAATGTCCATTTGTCAGTACTGTTAGTACTAACAATCAGATATTGACAAACAGATTTTTAAAAGTTAGTGATATGTCACAAATCTGGAACTGCTTTATAACTGTGTAGAATGAACTTAGAAATTCTTAGAAGTAAAACTGAAACTGTGCGTTCTAAAAGCAATGCTTAATATATAAACAAAAGTTACTTATCATTTGTTTGGTCAGTGGTCTGGTCACTTGAACCCTTGAAAAGGCAAGGATATATATATATATATATATATATATATATATATATATATATATATATGTGTGTGTGTGTGTGTGTGTGTGTATATAGTCTTGTAGTCATACCACTCAAATGCCCAGAAGTTTGCCTCATACCTTTTGGTCGGTTTCTCATAAAATCTGTAGCTTTCTGGCAAATCACTGAGATGATCTGTGGATTGAAGTCACTAAATAATGATATGCATTTGAGTTTCAACTCTCATATTCTTCATAAAAATACATGCTAAGATAAATCCTGTTATTCTATCAACTTTTTAAGTTTATAAGAGCAATATTTAAAATCTGTCCCTATTTTTGGAGCCTCTGCTCCCCACCCCATTTCATCAGGCTTTGTCCAGATTTCTTGCTCTAAAAGGTTGAGAAGTATAGTCATAGTTGTTTTACTTGAGTGGTTTGGTTGAGCTATAATTATGTGGTTTCAAACAGATGACTGCTGGACGTAGACTAACATGTTTCACTGGCTGTAATGTTTTTGCTGATTATTAATCTCACACTATTGCTGTGTGAGCATAGCATTTGTTGTGTAATCAGGGAGATGTCATATAGAAGAAAAGTGCATATGGCAACTAAATCATTCATACTGGGGGTTGTGGGGATGGAGCCTTCATAAAAATATTTGTTCAGTAAGTTTATTTGACTGGTTTGGTTATCCCACTGGTTATCCCACTGCATGGAGATGGTTATAAAAGTATGCATAGGAGAGTCAAATATTTGGCTGCTAATTTATTGATTTGGCTGCAATAGCAGATTGCTTGGTAAAGGAACAAACTTGAGTGGGTGAGGCATCCATGCTAATTGTAGACAAGGCATTCTTGGGAAAGGGATATGCCAATTAGCCAGGTGCTCTCCAATGAATCTACCTGCATTACACAGCCTCTGCTGGCTGCTCATGTTAATGAACAACATCAAAAGCTCATGTTTATCTTCTGAGGTAGAGGTAAGTGCTGGGAAGTTTAGCAGGCAGGTAAAGTTGAGGATGTGTGTGCATATGCAAATATGTTGGGCTGCATCTGTGTGTGTGTGTGTGTGTCTTGGAAGGCATCATACTTCCACACTCCATAGGCTAATGTGTAAATCACACAACATTCAGCTGACAGAACACTAGCCACCTTTGATAACATTACACTAGTGTGTCTTAATGGGTTCCTATCACATAGTCGAACTTTTACAAGTTCAAACCATTTGAGCATTTGAATGGAAATCTCCATAATCAGAGGTTTCCATTCACTTCAATGTGGTGCAACCTCAGAGTTGGTATATTTAAGTAGCGGGGTGTGGGGGGGGGTAGAGGGTGACTTGCTCCCCCGCTTACAACACTTTATTATTCTGTCTGTTGTTTTTTTTATTTTTTTTTATGTAGTCGAAGTTCTCTAACTTTGAACATAATGGTTTGACCATTAGGTGTTCGGAGTTATGGAACTTTGACTATCTGATATAGACCCTGCCTTAACTGCACTTAAGACATGAGAGGGAGGGATCAGTAATTACCAGGCATTACTGTGCGATATCATACCTAAATAGCACAGTGTTAGGGGGAAATCTATTCTTCAGGAATAATGTCACACGCTGTGTCTTAAGGGCACATGACTGGGGGAACACTATGCACTAGATATACTCTTCATAACATGCCTTAAAAGCATAACAAAGATTCAAACCCTGCACACTCCCACTCAGGATATTAGTCCTGTGTACCACCACTGGACCCCAGGGAGAGTGTGACATAACTAATATTGTAGTAAATCTAAAGGAAAAACTGCTTCAAACACTCCACTCTTGACAGAGAAAACAACAGTGGTAACTGCCACACTAAGCAATAGTTTAGCATGGCAAGGGCTTTGTAATTATTCAAGTACTGCAAAAGTTTATGAGTTATGGGAAGGGGGCAGTGCACTTATAGTCATACCGCTTAAATTCATAGCACAAGACATATAGAGGAAGCCAAAAAGAATGGGGGAGGGTAAAGACCCTCAGTAAGGGACAGACAATAAATATTTTCATTATAAACCTTGAAAGTTACTAGAATAGTAGCTGTTGCATTAGTTTAGAACTACTGAAGGATACAAAGTATGTAACTCATATGTCTGAAGTCCACAGCAGTTTGCCAGAAAAACACAAATTATGTGAGGAACAGAACAAAAGTATGAAACTAAAATTTGGACATTCTGCCAAAAGCTGGAGAGTTGAGGGCTATGCTTATAACAGCCAACATCAAAAGTGTCCTCTAAAATCAGAAAATCAGAGACAGTTAAGTCTGTGTTGGGGGGAGACTGCAAGACAAGGTCAGGAAGAACATTAAATCTCACACACACACACACATACACACACACGCACACACACACACATATATATATATATATATATATATATATATATATATATATATATATATATATATATATATATAAACATGAAATAGCTGCAATAAAATGGGTTATAGAGCCTTAAATTCAAAAAATAACTGTACCTCATTATGATTCAAAGTATTTCTTTTACTAATTAATCAGCGTAATTTATAGGGAAATATTTTAAATATTGCTCTTATAAACTTTAAAAAAAGTTGCTAGAATAGCAAGATTTGTGTTAGCATGCATTTTCTGAAGGATATGAAGTCTGAAACTCCAGTGTGCGTCATTATTTAGTGGCTTCAGTCCTCAGTAATCTGCCAGAAAACCACAAATTTTATAAGCAATAGACCAAACAATATGAGGAAAAAATATGGACATTTTGTGAAAATCTGGACAACTGAAAGGTATGGTTAGGCCAGACCTCTATACTGTGGGAGATGGCTATCATTCAATATCTTTACCAGAATTTGCTTTCAGCATTCTGCTTTGTGTTGCAAAGCTTATTCCTCTAAAGAGAATACAATATGAGACAAAACTGAAAGAGAGTTGAAATGTATGGTTCCCTGCATAACTATCACAGTCTTTGCTCACTAATTGTGGACGTTGCCAAAAATAATTGAGGACCCCAAATCAGTGACACTCTAAATGCTTCTCTAATTCATTTAAAAACTTAATAAAACAATCGGTTTTACATCAGCTTGTATTTTCTGAACAAATAAGCCCGCATTTGCACTTTTCACGCCTTTCCTGTAACTAATCTAGTCCAGATACAGATTTGCTGTATCCAGGACTGTTTGTAAGCTTCTGAGTGGTGCCAAAGTCTGCTCTCCAATTTTTCCCTTAGATCTACTACTTCTCTCCTCCCCTGCACCTTTACTAGCTCAGTAGTCTAGCACTTTACCAGATTTCTTGTAGCAATTATTGTAGCACACAAAAGTGCTACCAGCACTAAACATTCTAAAAGGAAACAGCTCCAGTACTTATTATTAATGCTCTCCCCTCCAGGCATGTCTAAAGGTCAGTTCCCTGTGCATTCTCCTATTAACCTGGGGAACTTGGGCATCCTGAAGCAATGTGGCAACTGCCTCATGTACACTGACAACCCTCTCCTCTTACCTCCCAACACTCACACTTGCGAAAGATACACTTATATATCCAAATTGAAAGCCATACAGTCTCCAGCCAAGACCAGAATAGCTGGTCAAGAGGAGAAGGTCAACACTTGCACCACACCACATGGAACACATAGCCCTCCAGAACATACACCAGCACTGCCTTCACATAAAAACACAAACTGCACACCCACCTTCAATAAAAATCTACCCAAACAGCAGAGACCTCCAAGGCAGAAATGCACTCGATCACAACACAACACTAATCACGAGACACATAACTCTCCTAAACAGTATGGCACTCAACCAAAGCCCCTAAGGCAAAACAGCATGCCCAACACACTAGTCATAGGTTACACGATAGTGAGGCACACTGATGTCCCACTCACTAGGTTGAATAAGGAGAAAGTAACAGTCAGCTGCCTGTCAGGCACCAGAATCTGCCACATAAACCACGCACTCAGGTCCCTCAGCAACAGGTGCAAATATGACTCTGTCATTGTACATGTGGGTGTGAATGGCCTAAGACGTACATCCCTGGAATACATGAAAAGAGACATGGAGGAGCTCTCAGATTATGTAGCCCAGGTGGGTATGACCCTAGCCCTGAGCAGCATCCTACAATCACTCAGAATCATATCACAGTACAAGCAGAAAATGATTGATTTCAACAATTGGCTAAGTTTCTGGTGTCATTCTAAGGAGATCCAGTATCTGTCTGCCTGGGATGACATGACTGACAGACCTCGATGCTTTGCCCAAGATGGCCTGCATCTGCCACGCCTGGACTTCTGGATACAGGCCAAGGCTCTTGTCACCCCATAGTGCCTTTTTAGGCGGTGTTCCAAAGACCAAATTACCACTGTAACAGCTACAAACAAATCTGAGGATCATGCTGCTCAATGCTAAAAGTCTAAATCTCAAAATGCACTCACTTGAAGCACTCCTTAAAATGGAGAACATCAACATTTGTGCCATAACAGATACCTGGTTTAAGGCATCAGAAAGCACCCCTGCACTACCAGGCTATAAATCATTCTACACCTTTTGGCCCCAGAACTTGGACCAAAGCTACAAAGGTGGCAGTGTTTCCATATTTATAAAGGATGCCCACACCTCCAGAGTGGTAGCCCAACATAACACATCAGAGATATTTCAGGTGCAGCTAATATTGGGTAAGACAGTGATTCAGGTCATTGCCTGCTACAGGTCCCCAACCATGTCCCAAAACTCACACTCCACATTCCTTAGCACCCTGGAGAATATTACGGTCCAACACTCTCATACTGGGCGACTTCAACTACCCCTCCATTAACTGGGAAAATGACATATGTACAAATACACTTGCCAAATGTTTCCTTGAATTCATTAATTCCAATGCCCTGGACCAGTTCGTTCTTACCTTAACTAGAGGTAGCAACATCCTTGACCTGGTTATTACTAACATGGGCAACCGTTGCTCTACACCAATAGTCAAGTCCTCCTGGTTAGATCTGACCACAAACTAATCACCTTGGAAATCTACATCCCTCCTACCCCCCCCCCCCCTGCAAAGGTAACCACCAGGAAAAACTTCTCCAAAGCTAACTTTGGGCTCCTAAAAACAGAGATGGCTAACTTCACTGTACCCATGCAAATGGACATCAGTTGCATGACCGCCAAATCATACACCAGTGCACTGTATGAACACGTACAAAAATGCATGGATCTCCCCATACCCAACAGAACCAAGATGCTCTCCTGCAAAAAAAGGAAGCCAATATGGTGGTCTCCTGCCATAAACAAACTCTACAACAGAAGGAGGAAACTAATGCGGAATAAGGTGAAGCCCCAAGAATAGAAAAATTCCCTTATTAGCCTCAACAAAAAGTTGAGATCCCTCATCAAATCCTCTAAAGCTAGCTATGAAAACAGAATTGCAGCAGATAGTAAAGAAAACTACAAGGCCTTCTATAGTTATGTAAAAAATTTCCACGGCAATACCCAGATTTGCTCTGAGCTACTGCACAATAGTACCTCCTATACTGAGCCAACAGATTGCCAATATACTGGACGACAGATTCAGTGCCAACTTTACCCGTCTCCCCCCAAGTAATCAGTCACAATACCAGTAGATTGGCAGGCACCCAGTATTACTGCTGAACAAGTTAAAACAGCATTGTCCAAGGCCAAGAATACATCTTCTATGGGACCTGACAATATCCCTGGCTGTGTTCTACGTGAACTACAGAGTGAACTGGCACACTACCTGTGTGTCCTGTTCAATCACAGCCTCACCTCAGGCTTTGTCCCTTACGAATGGCACCCTGCTACAGTCATCCCTTTCCACAAAGGAAGAGCGACTACAGACCCTGGGAACTATCGCCCCATTAGCTTGATGAGTCTGATATGCAAAGCTATGGAATGCATCATCATGGATCTAATAAACAAGTATATAGGGAATCTCCAAACTCTGGATCCCACACAGTTTGGTTTTGTGAAGGGTAGATCATGCCTGCTCAACTTGGTCACCTTCTTTGATTTAGTCACCAGAGCAGTGGATGAAGGCAAGGTGGTTCATGCAGCCTGCCTTGATCTGGCCAAGGCCTTTGATACCATTCTCCACTCAGGAATCATAGAAAAACTAAGCTAGGTATCAACCCCTACATCACTAGGCGGGTTGCAAACTGGCTCACAGGTAGAACCCACAGTGTGAAAGTAGCTGACTCCAAGTCAGACTGATGACCAGTCATGAGTGGAGTCCCACTGGGTTTGGTCCTGGGTCCTCTCCTGTTTGGTATCTACTTCTCTGAAGTCCAAGCCAACATGAAGGGACTCTGGCTGACAAAGTTCACAGATGATTGTAAGTTGGGAGCTATTATTAACTCTGCGACAGATGTTGACATCGTACAGAAAGGTGTCACTGAGACCAACGACTAGTGTCAGAACCATGACCTTAAGCTCAATGCCAAAAAATGTCATCATCCCCTTTGGGAAAAACCCAGTTCCCTTGAATTTCCACATCAATGGTAGTCCACTGAACACAGAAGGCATTATAAGAGATCTGGGAACACAGGTTGACAGCAACCACTCTTTTGACCGCCATATTGCCATTGTGGTCAGAAAGTCCTTCTGTGTGGCACATCTCATTACTAAAGGTTTTGCATCCAGGAAGAAAGAGGTCATTGTCTCCCTCTACTCTTCCCTCATTAGGCCAATCATTGAGTACAATGCCCCATTTGGCATGTACCTCACTAAACACCTGCAACAACTTGAGAGGCCGCAAAAGGACCTCACAAAGAGGATTCTAGGCCTTAAACATTTGTCCTATATCGACAGACTAAAAAAACTCCAACTATTCTCTGTCTCATATCGCCTACTTAGAGGTGATCTCTGCTTTACTCACAAAGCCATGTCTGACCCAGCTCTCTTAGAAACACTACATCTAAAGAAATCCCAATCCCTCCGCACCACACACTCCAGAGACCTGAACCTCATTACCACATTCAACATAACATGTGGGAGGGACAGGTTCATAACCCAGAGACTGCCCATGCTATGGAATAGACTTCCCATACATGTCAAGCAGAGCACCTCACTGGCCCTGTTCAAGAGAAATCTTGAAGAGTGAATGGGAAATAGAAAATTCAGCCCAGGGATCACTCAAGTGGCTTTACTCGACAGAGGCACTGTGAACTAAGGTCGGATGGCATGATGTCAGGGTAATCCTATGGGCTATGCTTGTAAAGGCCCCAGGGCCATTAGACTAGTACACACCTATGAACCTAGGAATCTAAATATGATACGTCTGGCATTATTTACTTGTTATGATCCTTACTGAGTTACCAGAAAATCAGGGAAAGAAAAAAAAATATGAGGCAAGATCAGGGAAAGTTGAGGGGCATGGCTCGCTGTAGAATTACATTCAGCCCTTTTCAGCAGTATACATTTCATGGATATTTGTTACCACTTTTGGGGATCACAGCTGATCATCAGAAGTAGCTCTCTGTGTGAGAAGATGGGAAGCATAGCTCTCAACTGTACCTCAATAACAGAAAAATTATTATTGTTTTTAAATATTTAAAATTCCATCTTCTACACTGTTACACATAGAAGACACCTGTCTCAAATTTATTGCTGTTAATACAAGTAGCCATGATAAATAATACTGAATCATATTACCTCATCAAAGCAATTTTTAATAAGTAAGTATAAACTGTTTTTAACCATGCTGTGACCGTGCTAGTGGAAGTTGTTTGTCAATTCCCTTTTCCACATTTTGTCCATAATTTGTTTCCTGCTGTGTGAGGGCTGGTGATTCATATTTTGGAGCTAGAAGGCTGATATTTAATAGCATTTGTGAAAGGAGCAATGGCAGGCTGGGGCACATCATGTTAAAGTGATTATTGCTATGGTTTGGGGGGTAGAGCTTAGCTCATGAAAGGTGCAAGTTAAAGTCCCTTTTTGTAATTTGATGTTCCTTCATTTTTTCTGGCAGGAAACCCAATAAGTCTGTGGGCAATGTAACAATACACATGCCCACAGCATGGTACACTTATATTTATTTAGTTATATATTTTAATGTTTTTATGGCAGTAGATGTGGGGTGGTGTGCCCTGCATTATCAAGTGGAAATACATTGCTGCAGATCTGATTTTTGTTTTCTTCTCAGTTATACATCAGGAGTACAGAGACTGTGAGTATCACTTTTTTTATGGTAGGTAATGAAAGAAAATAAACGTCAGTTGCAGGATCACTTGGGTAGAATGTTATCGGTCTAAGACATGAACATTATATTATATTAGCTGAGGCCAGTCATCTCAGAGCTAAAGGTTTGTTTTTCCCTCCCACCTACCCTGTTGTAGTTGTGTTCTTAAACCCATTGCATCTGTTGTTGCCTGTCCCTTATGATAATTTGACAACTTAGTTCCCTCCCATCCACATTTATTGGCTGTTGACAATAAGCACATAAGTAGCATTTTGCAAAGTCTCTCCCATTAAACTACTCACCATGCTAAAAGACCTTTGATAATATTGCTTAATATTGAGAGAACTGATGTGACTTGCACTGATTTTCGTATCAAATTAGTATGTTTTTACTATAATTAGTTTACTGGTTCTTGCTGGTGGCAGAAGAAGGTTTCCTAACTAGCTGTTTTGTATTGAAATTGAAATATTCAGTAGCAAGTCCACCCAAATGAACTCCAAGCACTTATAGTTCCCCCTGCCTCCAGAGTCATTCCTGTTGGTACCCTGGACCAGCAGTTCCCCACAACTTCTTTAGCCAGCCTGATTGAGATGGTTAACAAGTGTAAAATCATTGGAGGCAAAAATCTCACACTCAGTAAATTCAGACACCAAAATTGTTAGCAATACACCACACACCACACCACCCCAAGGCCATCATAATGCATTATAATCCATCATATGCTGAGTTTTTAAAGATTAACATGTCTAAAATTCAAAGACCTCCAAAACCCAACACAGCTACAAAGCACACTCAGCATATTAAGCCTACTTCCTGACACAGCACAAGGGGTTTCAAGGTCAGTGAAGCTGAGTCTATAAGGCAGGCATTGACCCAATCAAATATTCTTGTCATAGGTGACTCCATTGTAAGACATATAGATTTGACAGTAAGACAGTCTCCTTCTTAATAAAACTGTAATCTGAGATCCCTACCACCCAAGGTACCTTTAGAAATTTTAGGACAAACTACCTACTCCTAAACAATACATTGTCAAGCTTCAAATCCCTACTAATCCCAGTTAACTTAACTGAATATTCAGAAACATAAACAACCATGCTATTACAGTATGTTAACAGCTGCATAGATGCAGCTGTACCCCATAGCAACAAGAGCAGCGCAAATTCAAGAAACAAAGTCATGTGGTGGAACTATAATATCAACAAACTTTGTCATGAAACAAATAGAATTTTGACTGAAATAAATGAACAATTCAGGAGATTAATAAAATCCATCATAGACAATTTTGAGGCTAAAATACTGTAGCTACTCTATCCAGTGCAAATGCAAGCCATTATTTTTTACGTTCATAATTTCAAAAGCACCACACAACAATGCACTGAGCTGATTGTGAACAATGTACCTACACTGAGGCTGAAGATATAGGGAACCAACTGGCTAATAAATTTAGTTCTAACTTTACCCCTCTCTTCCCTCCATCTGTCCATCAAAATATATCTGGAACTGGCTCACCTCCAGCTATCACACAAGACCAAGTCTTAAAAGTACTGCCAAAAGCTAAAAGTAGTGTATCGATGAGTCCTGATAATGTCCCTGGATGTATCTTAAATACCATAAAGCACAATTTAGCCACACCCCTAACAACACTGTTCAATGTCAGCTTCACCCTTAACAACACTGTACAGTCTCAGCCACACCCTTAACAACACTGTTCAGTCTCAGCCTCTATACAGGTTTTGTACCAAGTGAATGAAGAACAGCTACAGTCATTGCCCTGCATAGAGGACCTTCCACAGACCCAGGCAATTACAGACACATAAGTCAGATCAACATCATATGCAAAACCATGTAAAGACGTATAATGGAATTAATCAGTCAGGGCATAAGGAACCTCCAAACACTGGACCCTTCTTAGCTTAGATTCATCAAGGCTAGGTTATGCTTACTCAACCTGATGAATTTTTTGAAAAGTTTTCCAAAGCAATAAATGAAGGCAAAATAGTATACATTGCATATGTTGACTTGGCCAAAGCTTTTGACACAATTCCTCACTCAGGCATAGTAGAAAAGCTAAATATACTGTGAATAAACTTGTATGTCACCTGCTAGATTGCCAACTGACTCATGGAGGGGATGCAGATAATCAAAATAAGGGAAGTTACCTCCACAAAGAGACCAGTCACAAGTGCAGTCCTCAGGTTCTGTGATAGGATGTTTCCTGTTTGGGATCTAGTTTTCTGAAGTAAAAGCCAATACCAAAGGGCTCTGGCTGACTAATTTTTCAGATGACTGTAACCTAGGAGCAGTCATTGCATCTACAAATGACTTTGCCATGGTCCAAAGCTAAATGCCAAAAAACTGCACTATTGTATCCTTTAGGAATCTACCCCACGGAGCTAGTACATTGAAAATACTCTTCTAAGAACTGACCCAGTTGTTCGTGATTTAGGAACTTATGTGTACAGTGACCTAACTGTTGGCCAACATGTATCTTCTGTTTAAAAAAGTCTTCCTGTATTGCACAGCTAATAATCAATTGCATTGTGTCTAGATCTAGGAATGTCATTGTCATTGTCCCCCTTAACTGAGCCCTTATTCATACAGTTATTGAATATAATGCCCCCTTTGACATATATCTGTCCAGACACTTGCAACAACTGGAATACCCACAAAGATACCTGCTAAAAGGATAAAAAGCCTAAAAACATGTCCAACATGGGCTGACTCAAAGCTCTATCACTGTAGTCAGTATCATACAGACTGCTAAGAGATGATCTGTGTCTGGTGAATTTACTGCACATCAGCAAGTCAAATGGCATCAGGAATACTTATTGTAGGGATCTAAACCTCTTCAGCAAAATCAGCACAATAGTTTGGAAGGACAGTTATATTTTGAGGAAGACACCCCTGCTGTGGAACAGACTCTCCATCCACATAAAACAAAATTCTTTCCTGTCCATTTTCAAGAACAGCTTAGATCTGTGGATGGGAAACATAAAATTTACTCTAGAAATGTGCCTATACTACTAATGGATAGAAGCAGCTCCTAAATGCTTTATCCAATACATGGCTCTCCTGAAATTATTAGTGGTATGATCCCATTTATTCTTATTAAAGGTAATATATAATTATTGAGCATGGGATGGGTAAGGCCAATCTACAGCCAAATGGGATAGTTTATGTTGAGCACAAAAAGGAAAATTGGCTAAGCTTTGAATGTCCCTCAAAGGCAGCTAGCCTAGCACTTATCTATGAACCTATGAACCTATATTTATGTGATTCTTTCACATGCAAAAGTGGTGTATGATCTCAGAAGGAGTAAATTCTGCTTAGTCACTGTGCATGTGTTTTGCACCCAAGTATCTTATCAGAAGTCTCCGGCGATTTCTTGTGAACTGCCTTCATGGAAATGACATATGACCTATTTTATACAAGGCTAGTAAATCTTGCTTTTCAGAGTGCTTTTGTTGTTACAGTCTGGGACTATGGTTGTATCTACCTAGGGCTATTTCACCTCTTTACAAAAAGCCAGGATACATGTATACTAGGTCTACAGTATTTAGAAGTAAAAATCCTGTACATTCCAAATGAAAAAATATATTTTTCAGTTGTGACATACAATGCCATGCTTTCTAAAGCTGTGGATTCAAACTGAGTGGTGTGCTGTGCTACATTGGGACCTGTAAGATAACTAACACAATCTAAAATTAATAAAAGTAACCAAAAAAAACATAAATATGTTATTCTGGGGTGATTTTGGACCTAAAAGTAGTGTTTCTGTATAAAAATGATCTTTTCATTTTTTTGTATATGTTTAAGCATAAAATGGCATTACAATGGTTTATATTAATTAAAATTTAAAATGCAGCTGCTCCTTCATCATCATGTATGGTATTAGCCCAGTCCAGTTATGTTTTAAAGATAATAATGCCATTAAAAATTCTTTGAAAGTTTCATGAATAAATGTGGAATTGTTTTGGAGATACAGGTTTTAAATTGAAGATCAAACAATGGCTGAAAAAAAACAACATTCTAGGCTCAGACCTTTTGAAAATGCTCAGCAGTTAAGGGATTAAATATGGTATTAGTAGTTTGGTGTTCCATTACCGCAACTTTCTACACATTTTTATTTTCATTCAATGATTCAACTGGAGTTGATCAAATGTCATGGACTATTCTCCAATTTTTGCAAAGTAAGATATTTTTGTAGTTTTTATTTTCTCTCTTCTGAGATTCAGTGTTTATTTGGCATTGCTTGGGCAACTTTATTTCTTACATTCAGTCCATGATAATGTCTCTATACTGTCTCTTTCACATAATTTGATATAGAATATTTGTCAGTTTCTCTTTCTCTTTCTTTTTTTTTTTTTTTTGTTTATTAGAAAGCACTTTTTATGATACTGCAGTGGTGGTGTTGCGGTAGCATTGTCACCTCACAGTAAGACGTTGTCCTGTTCGATTCTCAGCTACAGCGTCTTCTGTGTGGAGACATGCATAAATGGGCATACCTTTGTTGAAGGTTGTGCGTCAGAGCTGACAACGCGGCACATAAAAATCTGCCAATCATTAGTGGACCGGAGTTCCGCTGTGGCGACCCCTAACCGGGAAATGCCGAAAGACACAACAACAACAACAGAAAGCACTTTTATGCATTAGCTCACAGTTTTACTGGCTTCTTTTTCTTTGCATTGCTTCTTTTCATTGCCTTTGTTTGTTGACAGCGTTTTATACAGCTCACACAATTTCTGAGTGTTTAGGCCACTGCTATAGTCACATTCTGTTTTGATGTCATACAGTCCTCTATAAGATGGAGACAGTTACATACTGCTTCGGGATGAGTCCATATTTGTTGTAGCATCTGTCAGACAAAATTAAACATTTGAAGCAGCTTCAACTAGCTGAAAAATAAAACACTTTTCCATGGGAAAAGAGCCCCTGCATATTTCACGGAGTTTGGGGTTATAGGGGGTATGCCTGGCAAACCATTTTTATTTATGTATGCTAACTCCAGGATTGCTCAGAGAAGAATGAAAATCCCAAAACGTATAATCAGTGCTGACATGCTAATTCAAACTGCACCAAGTGATTCAAAATTGAAAATCATGATTGATGAGTTGCAGTTCAGAGAAATATACTTTACAAGCTTAAACCTTGTCCAGTTCAGACATCACAGAGGACAGGGAAGCTGGTGGAGGTCTCATGCTGTCAAGTTTTATAATGTTGCAAAATGACAAAGTGATTTTCCCGACACAAGGAGTTTCATTACATTTTACACACTGACATGACATAATTAGTATTTTATGTTTCAGCCATGTATACTTTCAACTTTTACACATTTAACCTATTGATGTGGTATTCTTTTGACATTAGGAAATTAGCCATCCGTTCTTTGAACTACTGTGCATTGTATAAAAAAATTCATTAGCTAATCAGTTTCATGTTACGTTCAGTGTATACTATCGATCTTAACTGTACTTTGTGTAAGAGTGTTTTTCTGTAAGTTATACAGTTGTTGGAAGTTCCATTTGGCTTGTGGCCCAAGTTTTATACTATGTATCATAACTGTACTTTGTGTAAGAGTGTTTTTGTGTGAAATATACAGTTGTCAGAAGCTCCATTTGGCTTGTGGCACAAGTCATAATTTAAAAAGTAAGGATAAACAGTAGCACAGAACAGTCACAATAATCCAAATTAATGGCAGGACCAGTGAATCCCAAAACACTCGAAGCCGATGTATCTATAAGCACAATTTATTGACCAAAAATAAAAAATACAATGTGGTTGAGCGCTTTCATCTGTCTTCATACAGATTTCATCAGAACCAATGAGGCAACTGCAATCCATACAATTTAAAGCTATTCTTGGCGCCAAAATTCTTAAAGCAGCAATGTTCCCTAAAAAATGTTTCAGTTTTACAAACCTTAATGTAAAAACCTTATTTTAAAATACTTAAAAACTTTTTAAAATGCTGTGCAACCTTCTAATCAACTAAGATGTGATTCAAATAAATACTAATCAATACATACAATAATCTACCTTTTAAAATTTTTTCATGTAATATCCTCATAACTCATTACTTACTTCACCAAGTACTATATTATATCTAATACCACTATTCTTGAAATCAATACCATGTTTTTGATTTTCCTGTCGAGGGGTATGTGGCCTAATTTGATCAAATACCGGTACTAGTACAAGGGTATCCTTTTGTAAACGTGATGCACTAGTCAATGCAGACTTAATTAATTTTTTCAAAAATCAATACAATAAATAATTACACAAAATTTGCAAAGTTAGGAGTTCCATCAATTTAAATCATTAATAAGTTAGCATGCCTTTTCCTGATGATACTGGTGGGGAACTTAACTTAACACTAAAAAAGGTTTCAAACTGATAAAATCATTAATGCCTGGTGGTGTAGTTGCATCAGTACATATTTGCCATTTACTCTCAATCCAAGCCAAATATGTCTTCCAATTTCCTCCTCTGTCACTAACCTCTACTTGGTCAATTATAGAAAACGTAAAATTATGGTCTGTCCCCTTATCCAAAATGTGTCTACATAACGCATTTTTAGAATCTCCCTTTTTTATCCTGTACATATGTTCATATATGCGTGTCTTGATCTTTCTCTCCGTTTTGCCTATGTAAAAGGCCGAACATTTGGTACAGGTAGCAATGTACACAATTCGCTGGGAGTTGCAATTTCCATTTTTACATTTCACCTTAGTATTCATGATGTTACCTAATCTAATAGTTTGTGTTGTATTGATGTGGGTACATTGTTTACAGGATCCACATTTTCTAGTACCCTTCGTTCCCTTTTCTCTCGTCCCTTTCTTTCCACACTCCAATAACCTTTTTATGTTGTTACCAGTTTTGTATACAGTACAAATCTCTGTTCCCACTATACTACCAATAGGGCCCGTAGTAGTAATTAGGCTCCAATGTTTTTTAAGAATTTCAATAATGAAATTAACAAATGGATTGAATCTTATCACACATACTTTTTTATCCCATTCCATACTTGAATTTCTCTGTGGAGTGTTGGTACACCCTAACAAGGGTTTATATTTAAGACCCCATTGTGATTTTACAAAGGTGGTTATATTCCCCAGTAACTTTTTAGGATATCCCCTATCTATAAATAGTTTGGTGATAGTGTCTAATTCACTATTCATAACTTCAAGCGTGGAAGACATTCTCGCTGCTCTTATACACTGACCCTTCACAATGTTATTAAATATGTGTTGCGGGTGACAGCTGGAGAAGTGTATGTAATCATTTGAAAAAGTAGGCTTCCTGTATAATCTAGAAGTAAACCCAGAACCAGTATTGCCTATCCACGTGTCCAAATATGCAATGCCCATTTTGTCCTGTTGAAACGTAAACCTCAGAAAATCTGTAGTGTTGTTGAGATATTCCAAAAAAATGGGAATCATGTCTATAGGTCCATTCCAAATTATGAACACGTCATCCAAAAATCTGGTGTATAGCCTTATGTACTTATAAAAATCACTTGGGAATACATGTTGGTTCTCCCACTCGAGCATGACCATGTTAGCAAAAATGGGAGCGCAAGAAGCTCCCATGGCCACCCCACGAGATTGTCTAAAAAATTCCCCTTGGTGTTCTATATAGTTGTGTTCTAACACCAGGCTCATCATGTCCATAATGAGATTAACTCTGTCCCAGCTACTTCCCAAATATTTACTTAAACTACTCTGGAAGTATTCTAATCCCGTAGAAATAGGTATGCTGGAGAATAAATCTTGAACATCTATAGTGAGAAATGTCATATTCTCATCCCAAACATCGGTGGTAAGTTTGCTCAGAAAATCCCAAGAATCTTTGACCAAATGATCAACTTTGGTATAGATTTGTTTAGTCCAATGGTCAATAGTAGTCCCTATCTTAAAAGTTTTGGACTTCGATCCTGAAATGATAGGTCTAAAAGGTGGTTTAAGCTGGTTTTTGTGAATCTTAGGGATTCCAATAATATGGGCCATAATCGGGTGTTCAGTTCTTAGGAAGTCATATAATTCGCTGGTGATGCGGTTGTCAAGCAAATATTCTTCTATCACTAGGTCTATACGTCTATAACCAATATTGATCTGGTTTTGTGAGACCAATTCATAATTGCCTGATTCGTAAAGAATACTATTGATTTCATTATAATATTGTTCACTGTCGAATATGACTACCCCACCTCCCTTATCAGGTTTCATGGGGGTGGGGTAGCCCATAAGGCAAGTCATCACACAATCCAACATTCTAGTCATTGGAGACTCCATTGTGAGACACACAGATATCCCTCTCACCAGGCTGAGTAAGGAGAAAGTTACAGCCAGTTGCTTATCAGGGGCTAGGATCCACCACATTACACATGCACTCAGGTCATTGGATCAACATTACCAAAATGACTCAGTCATAGTCCATGTGGGAGTAAATGAACTGAGACATACCTCCCTAGACTATATGAAGAGAGACATCATAGAGCTTTCAGAATATGTGTCTCAGGCTGGTATGAGCCTAGCACTGAGCAGCATTTTACCTTCTCCGAGGATGATGCCACTATACGAACAAAAGATGATTGACTTTTATAATTGGCTTAGTTTCTGGTGTCATTCTAAGGCGGTGCAATATTTGTCAGCATGGAAGGAGATGGTGAATAGACCACGCTGCTTTGCCAGGGTGGTCTGCACCTCCCCTCAATAGACTTTTGAATATTAGCTTAAACATTGTCTTCCCCCATACTGCCTTCTATTAGGCAATGCCAAACTGAAAGTATTTCCGATATAGCAAATCAAAACCAAGAAAATCTAAAGATATTACTGCTCAATTCTAGGAGCCTAAACAAAAAACTCCACTCTCTGGAAGCTCTCTTTACCTTAGAGATTGCAGATGTCTGTACTGTGTCAGAGACATGGTTTCAAGCCGTGGACAGCACACCAACAGTGCAGGATTATAATGCCTTCCACACAATTAGACCAGCTACTTCACAGGCAGGGACTAAAGGTGGAGGTGTCTCTATTTACATCAGAAATAAATATAATTCAAGGTTGGTCAAACAGGACAATGCGCTTGAGCTGCTCCATGTCCAAATCAACATAGGTAAAATACACTTCCTTGCAAAAGAAAAATAAACTGCTGTTTCACATTGTTTATGCTCACTTGCTCAATATGTAAGTAACACAGTGAATACAAAAGTTGCCATCTGTGCAGAGCAAACCATATAGACATATATTATTCTAACTCATTCAGAGACATGAAGAAAAGTGAAAGTGAGGCTCAGTACAGAAATCTGTTACCTAGATCAGTCACTCACCTGTCCCAATTGTTTTTTTTAGACTCTGTGGCCAGTTATTTGAATTTTCCTTCATCAAGTCAAAGCTGCCTTGGAAACTCTGAACATAATATTGAAGATCACCAATGAATGTTCTCTGCTGTACATGTCATAAAACAAAACAAAAGTTATTCAAGACTGACACATCCACTGGCCCCTTTCCTGTCTGGTCTTGTTAAGGCCATGCAGCCTTTATTTTACCTGCCTATTATGGATGTTTTTTATAATGAGCTGTGGGGTTATAGAAGGCTGTGGCATAGAAAACATGCTCGGTGCATGGTCGTATTGCCATTTACATGATTTCATTCTGCCACGTGCCCACGCATTCTTTTATAGTAAGTTTAGAGAAAGCTTGCAATCTATCCTTAAGCAAATATGAAGAAGGTTTGAATGTAATAGTTCAGCCAAACTGACCATGAGGCCTAATAATGTCTGAGCATGCCCACAGCTAAAAGAGCATCTCTTGTTGACCTGAGTTCATTATTAATGACATGTGCATCATTGACCACTCCTAAGACAGTATATTGCCGGAACATTATTTATTTTCCTTGGAAGATCTGCATATCTCATATGATGCCTTGATGCATTTAGCTTTTTTGATGTGTTTCTATATATGTTTTTGCATTTTACCAAGGTCTTTCCTTATGGGTCCTATATGCATCTGCTGTGGGATTTTTGATATGTTGTTTTCACATTTTCACATTTACTGCTTAGCCTCAGTTATTGTGATCATGCACAGTCAGAGCCTAAAATATTTCCCAAAAATGTCTGTTAGCAGCTTTTCTTTATTGTATACATTTCTTTCATACATAACTTTCAATATAATATTTGTTGAAACCACAATTTTTGCTTGACAGAAACTCCTGGTATTATCCAAATTAATTTCCTTTCATCAAAGTAGTATAGCTTAAACAAAATGTTTAATATTAACCAATGCAAATGGGAGACTAAGACACATATCATAATGTAGAGCTCAAATTAATAGTTTGCTGGAGAGCAATGTATCAATCAAACTTGACTCATTTATATTACTTTAAATATAATTGTGATTAATAAAAATTGTCTCATGTTTACATGAACATCAAGAGAAATAATATACATTAATTTCCATCTCTGGGATCATGCTCATCCTGTTAAATAAATGGTTAGAGTTCTGATCTACAAACAGATGTCACCTCGAAGATGTCACACACACATACAAATGCACATACAGATGTAATACTCACTCAAACTCACAAACACGCACACACACACACATGAATATACACACATGCACACATGCACACACACGCTTGCACACAAATACAAAGGCACGCACACTTGTACACAAGCATGAGCATGTGCACAAATGCACACATGCATGCACACATGGACACACACACACACACACACACACACACACACACACACACACACACACACACATACATACAAGCACACAAGCACAAAAGCACACATGTATACACTCATACGCCATCAGTTACAAACATGGCATGAACACCTATGGGTAATTTGGAGACAACCATTTCCCTTATAAGTTTTTTAGATGTGGGAAAGACTGGAGTGCTTTACTAAGGATCCTTGCACTCACTGGGAGGAAGATGTCCACTCTGCATAGACAGGAACCAAATTGTAGAATAAAGTGCCGAAAGGCAGTGATGGCATATAAAACTGTCATAAAACTGTACAAAGCTGGACATTTTCAGATTAACAATCACTAACATGATTTCCAAAATTAGAGCTGACCCAGTCATGTCAAGTTTAGAGAAAATCTCACCTCGACTCATCACTTACTGTATCAAGAAGGATGTCAGCATAGCAGTTCTTAACTAGTTATTCTAAAGCTGCAGCTGCTGTCATCATGGCAGCATCCAGCCCCCGTGCATGCAGTCATATCTATTACTATAGTAACATCACTGTGTTACCAACAACAAGGATGCTACTGGCTGATGACATGATGGCTGACAAGTGGACAAAGCACAAATAGAACCCCAAGAAATCAGAATTTAAAGGGGCCACTCAGAATTTCATGGCACCTTGTTATTTTAAGATTAAAACTGGAAGGTCTGTTATGTGGGTATGGATAGTAAGATGCAAGCAGTTCAAATGTTTTTAGTCCCTTTAGTCTTATACACAGATCAGGCATGTTTTTATCAACTAGAGGAGAAGTTATGGATAGCAATTTATAAGGAGCTGAAGGATTTTATCTGGGAGGAAAAGCTGGCATGAGTCATGTGGAATAAATTGATTCTTCCAATAGAAAAAGGTGGATTGGGATTACCCAATTTGAAAGGGTATTTCAGAGCTATACAGTTAAGACTCCTATACATACCACACGCAGAAACCTATAATTCAAAGTGGAAAGGGATGATGATGAAATGGTGGGAAGCTCAAAAAACAGTGGGAGAATGGGATTTTCAATGCAGATCTTTTAAGGAGAATAACAATAATCATCAAGAACATTATCTTCATAAAGTAGCAGAAAGTATTCTAAGAACTAAGCCAACATGGGAATTGAAAAAGGAGGTTCTACAATATGGATGAATACAATTAGTGATAGAGACAATGGTCAAGAAGGAACTGGAATTTATTGGAGGAAACTGTCAAAAGAGCCAAGGTATTGGGAGCAAATTACTAGAGAGAGAAAGGTAATAGAATGAGAAGACACCAAGAAATTATTTGGTCTGCAGGTTAGAGATTGCCTTCCCTATCAAAGATTGATATTAGAGTATAGGCAAAGAGAAAGAAATAGGGGAGTCCTAAATGAAAGGCCAGTACTGGTAGAGTTTTTAGAGCAATCTAGAATAAATGCTGCTGTTAAAAAAGGAATAATTAGTAGAATGTATAAAATATTGCATGATAACTATAAGAATCAATCAGAGGAGGTTAGAAAGGATTGGAAAGAGAGTTCAGATAAGCAATTCAGAAAGAAACAATGGTGGCTATATGTATGCCTCCCAAATATGCAACAGACTCTAGAAGATTTAGAATTTTTGCTTGGAAATGTTTACATAGGTATTTTTATACCTCAAGCAGCCACCAGAGAATTTTTCCTTGGGTAGACAGGAAATGTTGGAGAGTGATGGGGAAGAAACAGATAATTAGGAAGATATTTTCTGGAAGTGTAATGAGTTGACAGACATTAAAGATTCCTTGCAAACTACCCTATCAGAGATACCAGGTGAGCAAATTGGTGTATCTAGGGGAAATTATTTTTCTGAGCTATGATACAGAATTGGGATTGCTTAAACATAGCAAGGCCTGGGGCTGGGTCTAATTATGGTGGCTGCCAGAAGAGCAATTACAAGAAAGTGGAAGTCAAAGTCTAAGCCAACTGTACTAAAGTAGTGAATACAGTAACAGAGATAAAACAACTGGAATTGGGATCTTTACAAAAGGGTAGGAGCAAGTTACATAGAAAAAAATGGGAATTGTAGGAACAGTACATACAAGGGACTGGTAAGGTTTAAAAGAAGGCAGGATTTAAATGAGCTATGCAGTGTTTGACTGGCAAAGATTGAGTAAATTATAAGTGATGTATAATGTTTGCAACTAAAATGATGTAAATATGGTTTGTAAAGTATAATGCTTGCAACTAAGATTATGTCTATAGTTTGTTTTCATGTGTATAAATGCATGATTGCCTGTGTCATAAGTGGTACTGTAATAAAGCTGTTTCTTGTTTAAACAAAATGGTATTTTCCAGCAAATACTGGAGATGTGAGAGGTCTAAGTGCATTTCTGATGAGTATGCTATCTTTCTGCATCCAGATGTTTCAAAAGAACAAAATAATGCAACCTTTCAACATCAGCTCAGAAGTACTATTGAATATTTTTTGTGCCTTATATTTATAATTTATTATTAAATCTAAATCAAAAACAACATGAGTACTCCATCATGTGTACTTTTCTTAATTAGACAATGAACAAAAGGTGCCAAGTCCAGATTTCCTTCTGAAGTTCCACATATAAATCCTGAGTAAAAATGAACTTTTACTTATCCTAGGTTATATCCTTATGTCTTCTCCCTGCAAGTCCAGCATTGTTTCTGTATATTTGTAATTAAAAAATTTCACATAGACATGATGAGGTGGCAGAGAATCTTGAGGTAGGGGAGGTGGAGTGCAAGGCTCATTGTGCATGCTCTGTGGAATAATTTAAACATGATTGTGACACACTGACTGTGTTTGTAAGTATTTCTGTTTTCCGGAGGATTTTGCAGTATGTTCTCGAATGCCTTTTACTGTCACATTACTTTTTTGATGTCATACCCCTATTTACTTTAGTTTAGATTGGACCCGAATACTGAAATTATACACTTGAAGACGTTGTTTTCTAGGTCACTTGTCAGGGTATTATCAAGCTTGGTTCTTCTTGTGATATGTGAGAGACTGTCTATGGGGTCAGTAATAAATGGATAAATTGCTTCTTTTACATGCTTAATTGTAAATGGTTGGTCTGAAGCATCCTGAACAAAAAGGGTTAATGCTGGAATATCTATTGCATGGCATTGTGTTGTGGAGGTGCTGATACCACTGCTGTATTTATTTAGTTCTTCTTCAGGTTTGAGTTTAGTAAGTGACCCCTGAGCAGGACTGGATATTCCTTTTTTTTTTCTTCCCTTTGTAGAGCCCATCTTACTGAAGGTTCAAGTATAGAGGCTTTGCCATTATTAATCTTAAGGCAACCCCAAAAGAAACTTTAAAATATTTGAAGCTTAAGGCATAAGCAATAGTAAGCTTTAGCATGACATGTAAGAAAAATGGGTGATGAATGCAATAGATTTCAAGCCCTTCCAAATATTGTTGAATACTAAAATGAAAAATAATGAAAAGTAAGAACAGAAAGTCCATTTTCAGTGATGAGCTCTGATGAACCGAACCAAATTGCCTCTAACCTCTAATCAAAAAAAAAAAAAAATCAGCACCTTACCTACAACTGTAGCAGATTTACTGTTTTGTTTATATTTTAATGAACAGAATTATCTGTACTGTGTTTGACTGATTTCCTAAACCTAATTCTCGAAAGAAGAAAAAATGATTTCCTTTTATTGAGCAAAACACTTAATTTTCACCGTACCATTCCTGTCATATGCTGTATCATCTTCTGACATCATTCTTCAAGCATTATGCCTTAAATAAAGAATTAAATCATCCCAGACTAATATCCACAAGTAGCTCATGGAATTAAAAAACTCTGTCCATTTCGGTTACCCTCATTCGGGAAATAAAGGTGTCTTTAGTAACTTAGTTCTGAGTACAGAAAAATCAGCCCCAGACAGACCTTTTTTTTCCTAAATTAGCAAACTCTACAGTCTAGCAGGCTAGAAAATGGAGCCTGATGGAATTTTTTCTTTAAATCTGATGTACAGGGGAACAGTCAAGAATGGTGCATGATGCAATTTTTTTAAGCATTGGAGCCTGTTTTTTTTTAGAGCCTGTTTGTCAAATATTACTAAAGTATTTCAGTAGCCTTTGTAAGTTTCACCTACCAGGGCAAAATCCTAGTACATTTATTCAGTCTGTGGTTACCTGCTTTATTCAGTTCAGAGATGTGAAGGAATTATGATACTCAGATCACAAGCAAAAATGAAACTATCTTAGGCTGTCAATCAGTCATAAAAATTCCAAACATTTGCCTAGGAAAAAAAAAAAAAACACCTTCTAAAAATAGCTCGGACTGAAAAAAAATCAGACTTGCAATAAACAGAAAGAAAGGTTCAACGGTGATTTCGTATCTCTCCCAGTCGAGAAACATAAACAGATTTGAAGAGTAATGCACCATCTAAGAGGAACAAGTATTAGAACTGATATTACATATTTGGCTTGTCTGAGCCTATATTTTTTTTCTGTTGGTCAGATTTTTGATTTATCAGATAAGGTTATGAAGTGTTTGAATGGTTTCCGCACTGCAGCTGTAGTGTCTCCTGATGCCACTGTGGACTGTTGCACTACCTGGGGCCACTTTGGCCCAAAGCACAGTAACAGTGCAGTGGCACTTGAAGCTCTCCAGCAAGGTAAGGCCCATACAAATCATTGATCTCTTTAAATTGATTTCTACTTACAACAGTCATGAGATCCTGGAACACCATCTGACACATTATTTGATTGACATCTTTCTATTACACATCTACTGTGTTTTTGGTTCTGTATAATTATTACTTTGCAGCCTGCATTTGTTAAATATCAGTTTGTAATGAGCATGCTAAAATGTCTAACACTGTATGACCTCAAGCTAATGTAGTATTGACACCACTTGACACATTATCACAGTTTTGTGTGAATCTTTAATAATATACATGTGCCAAGTCCATGAATTAATTAGGATGGTATCATATGAATGGATGGATCACTAGTGATACAAGACTGCATTAAGATTTGATCTCTTAAATACATGGCCACCTGTCAAAGAAAAGCAATTCACTTTTGCTTTCGCAATATGTTCATCTTTGGTAAATGTGATACATTTGTACCCATATATTCACTTAGCACATGGAAAAATTAAGTGCACTCCTTTACTGGTGTTTATTAAAATTTGGTATAAACATTCTTAACAAGCATAAACTGAACATCATTACCATAGGCCTGTCATGCTTCTCATATGAACCATTTATTTCATCTTATCAGAAGATGAACATAGCGCTATGTTTAAATATTCCAAACACACTGGCATGATCACTGTATATGAACAAGTGATTGTAACTTAAGAGTTTATTATGAAAATGGTGGCATTAACCAGGATGATGCTTTTAGAGGCACAAAAGGCAGTAATGTATTGACCAAGCTATGCAGTGATATTATTTTCATAAATCAGACTTTAAATGTTTCACTGGTCAGATCTTGGCGTCCATGACTTGCACACATAATAATCTACTTATGACTAGAGGCCCAGTCATAAATGTTTATGTTACTTATGAGCTGACATATAATATGCTGCAAGGATTCAGTTTGGTCAGTTTGTATTACATTAAAAATGACCCAAACCTGACTGTCAAGGTTATATATACATATGAAAGCAATGGTCAGGTGTTGATGTATATATTTTAATGAAATATAAATAAAAACAAAAGAAAAAGCAAGAAAATTAAAACCTGAAATCTGCCAGTAGATTTTTTTTTTTTTTTTGGTATCGTCAAAATGATGAATGTTATTTCACTGAAACTTACTTTTTGGCCAAGTCATTAAAATGACAAAACTGACTAAAAAGACGTGATTCCTGTAATGGGTATTTCTCATCATCTCAAAGGTTTAGTGATGCAAGACTTATAACAAAGGTAGAGGGTACTTATCCTGCAGGTAAATGTGTGGGCCACAGAAACTAGCAAAAAGCACACATGTAAAATGGTGGTCAGATTAACTTAAGATCTTTTTTACAGTCGTGGCTCAATTAAATTAAATGCCATCTATGGCTTTGGAGGCTTAGTTGGCAGCCATTTTGGAATTCTCATCTTGAACCTATTCACTTTAAATACAGATGACTCATAGGTGGTTTCATACAGGCTTCCAGAGCAGTCTTCTTTCTTCTTCTTCTTCTTCTTCTTTCGGCTTTTCCCGGTTAAGGGTCGCCACAGCTCATGATTGGCAGTGGAATTTTATGGTGTTGAGTTGCCAGCCTGACGCCCAACCTTCCACAGAAGGCACACACATGCACACACTCACACCTAGGGCCAATTTACAGTATCCAATCCACCTACAGCATGTCTTTGGGACGTGGGAGGAAACTGGAGCACCTGGAGGAAACCCATGTGACCAGAGGGAGGACATGCATACTCCACAGCCATGAATCGAACCAGAGAACCTCTTGCTGTGAGGTGGCAACGCTAACCGCTGCACCACCGTGGCTTCCAGAACAGTCATTTTTTTGTTTTATTCATGCATTTGATTTATTTTTGACATTTGAGAATTAACAATTACAAATGTTGTTAGACTTTAAGGGACATCAACTTGAATGTAATGGTACTACACTGGCAAAATGAAAGGTGTGTTGACCAAGGGAATAAAATAGCACTACATTAACATTTCTAAGAAATGGTTGCACATGCTATTTTGCATAAGGTGAGGTGAAATTCCTCTCTAGATTTTCTGCTTAAATTTTTTTATATTTGTATTTAAGAAGACGATCACCAAACATCAATTGCTCTGACATTCCATAGGGATGAAAATGCATTATAAAGAAAAACTAAAACTAAAACTAAAATATTGTAGGAATCATAGAAAATACAAATCAGTTTAACAAAATGCATACTTTGCAAAAAATACTCTTAGACTCTACCACCCTTTTCAAGGAATGCATGACCTGTAATTCCTGGAGTGTATTTTAGGGCACCCATCCATTTGTCCATACTGTTTGAAAGCTGACAGGGAATGACGCTACTTGCCATGCAAGGGAGTCTGTGCCAGAGCATAGGGATCCCATCCATCCCTATCCATCCCTCCATTTAGTTTTAGTTATTACCTGGTGAGTACTGAGGTCTCTTGTTCTAATGTTTTCTGCACCTTGTTTCTTATTAAGAAGAAGGAGACTACAGATAATAGAATTCCCTGAAGACATGGCAAGCAAGGCACAGATCACCTCTCCGGGGCATATACAGTGGATATAAAAAGTGTACACACCCGTGTTAAAATGACAGGTTTTTGTGATATAAAAAAATTAGACCACAATAAATCCTTTCAAAACTTTTCCCACCTTTAATGTGACCTATAACCTGTACAATTCAATTGAAAAACAAACAAATCTGTTAGGGGAAAAAGTATAAAAAATGAAAAATGTACAATAAGCCGGTTGCATAAGTGTGCACACCATTAAATTAATACTTTGTTGAAGCACCTTTTGATTTAATTACAGCATTCAGTCTTCTTGGGTAGGAGTCTTATGAGCATGGCACATGTTGACTTGGCAATAATTGCCCACTCTTCCTTGCAAAAGCACTCCAAATCTGTCAGATTGTGAGGGCATCTCTTTTGCACAGCCCTCTTCAGGTCACCCGACAGATTTTTTATTGAATTTAGGTCTGGGCTCTGGCTGGGCGATTCCAAAACTTAAATTTTCTTCTGGTGAAGCCATTCTTTTGTTGATTTGGATGTATGCTTGGGGTCATTGTCATGCTGAAAGGTGAAATTCATCTTCATCTTTCTACAGATGCCTGAAGGTTTTGGGACAAAAGTGACTGGTATTCCCTCCACCTTGACTAAAGCCCCAGTTCCAGCTGAAGAAAAGCAACCCCAAAACATGATACTGCCACCACCATGCTTCACCATGAGGATGATGTTCTTTTGGTGATGCGAAGTGTTGTTTTTGCACCACAGGTACCTTTTACGATAGTGGCCAAAAAGTTCAACCTTGGTCTCATCAGACAATAACACATTTTCCCACATGCTTTTGGGAGATGATGTATTTTTTGTAAATTTTAGCCAGGCCTGGATGTTTTTCTGTGTAAGAAAAGGCTTCCATCTTGCAACACTACCCCATAGCCCAGACATATGGAGAATATTGGGGATTGTTGTCACATGTAGTACACAACAAGTACTTGCCAGAAATTCCTGCAGCTCCTTCAATGTTGCTGAAGGTCTCTTGGCAGCATCCCTGACCAGTTTTCGTCTTGTTTTTTCATCAATTTTGGAGGGACGTCCAGTTCTTTGCAACGGCATTGTTGTCCCATATTTTCTCCACTTTTTGCTGACTGTCTTCACTGTGTTTCATGGTATATCCATTGCTGTGGAAAATTGTTTGCACCCTTTTCCTGACTGATACAACCATGGCTTTTGCTGTAGCAGGCAACTGAGTAAATGCCAGGAAAATCCTACTAGGACAGCTGCACTTTATTTGGAGTTAATCAGAGTCTCCTTAATTGATGGCAGGTGTGTACCCAAGAAAACTGAATGCTGTAATTAAATCAAAAGGTGCTTCAACAAAGTATTAGTTTAAGTGTGTGTACACTTATGCAACCAGCTTATTGTACATTTTTTATTTTTTATATTTTTCCCCTAACTGATTTGTTTGTTTTTTCAATTGAATTGTAGAGGTTATAGGTCACATTAAAGGTGAGAAAAGTTTTGAAATGATTTATTGTGGTCTCATTTTTTATATCACATAAACCTGACATTTTAACTGTATCCACTGTATATAGCACAATGTATAGGGAAGGGGATTCAGATATCCAGGTTCCTAGAGTGTGTGTGTGTGTGTGTGTGTGTGTGTGTGTGTGTGTGTGTGTGTGTGTGTGTGTGTGTGTGTGTGTGTGTGTATGTGAGAGAGGGAGAGAGTGTTTGTGTTAATGCTGCTGTCTGCTTGTGTGACTGAATGTGGGCAAGAAAGGAGAAGACAGAGTGTGTGTGTGTGTGTGTGTGTGTGTGTGTGTGTGTGTGTGTGTGTGTGTGTGTGTGTGTGTGTGTGTGTGTGTGTGTGTGTGTGTGTGTTCACATACAATCTTTCCATACCTCTCTACCATAACTCCTGCAGAAGAAATGTGGACAGAGTCACAAGTAATGGAAAACCAAAGGGCTGAAAATAAGGACGGATTTTAAATATTTCTCTTATAAACTTAGAAATTTGCTAGAATAACAGGGATTTTGATAGCACACATTTTTTCTAAAGCAGAGGTGTGTGTGTGTGTGTGTGTGTGTGTGTGTGTGTGTGTGTGTGTGTGTGTGTGTGTGTGTGTGAGAGATGACTACCGGCAGTAGCAGCAGTAAAGAGGTTTACAAATCTCTGCAGCTTTCAGCTGAAGAAATCTGGATAATGTCTAAAATAAAGGGGGAACAGAGGCTCTAAAATAGAAACTTAATTATTGCTCTAATAAAATTACAAGGCTGCTAAAGTAAAGGATTTAAGTTAGCTTGAATTTTCTTAAGGAAAAAAAGTCTGAAGCTCAAATGTATGTCATTATTTAGTAATTTCAATCTCCAGTGACTGCTAACTAAACGATTTAGGAGCAAGGGACCAAAAATAAAGTAAATAACCTGGTTATTTTTTAAATGTTACATTTTGGTTGTAAAATGCTTCCTCCAACAACATTAACATATACTACAGCAAGTCTGAAACATTAGGTGGAGGAACTATTTTACATCAAAAATATACTAAAAAATATATATTGATAAAAAAGTATATATAAGTAAGTACAACACAACAGTTTTACAGACACCCCATTCTCTAAGTGCAATAATGTCCTCCAGGGTGTGCGTTGATGTGTAATTAATACCCTTCCAGGAGTGTAGATGCCCGCGGCCGCCCCTGGTCAGGCATTAACTACACACTAGCATACACCCTGTCAGGCATTATTGTTTGCTTGGCTCTGTGGCTTTACAGGCAAGGATCATAAGGCTAATGGATCTCTAGTTACTTGTGTCAGTGGTGGAGCCACACTTACATTTGGGCATCATCACCATAGTATATCATGATATGGAGATTTAGCCTGAAGCCAGGTTTAAGTTGTACATCTTAAGGAGAGGATCAGTAAGAGCATGTTTGGCACTGTTTATTAGATTGCCTAGAATATGGTTGGTATCTACGGTAGAAGCATTTTTGTTGTTTAGGGATGGGGAAGAACTGACTCAGGGATGTTTTCAGTGGGGATAATGGTTTCAGAGTAGAAATTTGTAGCAAACATGTTTGCTATTATGTTAACAGAGCCCTTTGGATTGAGTTTAAGGAACAATTATGGATACTTTTTGAGCAGTAATGTGAATTATTCTTTACTTCTCTAATATAGCTAAGGAAGGTCTTATAAGTATCCCCTGCTTCAGAATCAAGCCTAAGTTCATGAGAAGCTTTCCTTTTCTTACTAGCTACCTCCAATTTCTTGGTGAGGTTTTTTTTTTTTATTCTCTTCATGTTGAGGGAATGTGTCATTACAAAATTATATAATCTGTTTCTTTCTTTTGTTATAAAGTTTGTTTATATCTGCTAACCACAATGGAGGTTAGTTATTGTATTTACACTACAGTTGGTTCTTTTGGGGACTGCAGCATGAATGCAACTATCTAAATTTTAATACAAGTCCTTTGTATAGTTCTCTGCATACCACAGATCCACTGTGGGGTTTACATAGGTGAATTTGGAGATTTTGTCATATAGTTATAAATGTTTTGCATTTTTGAAGTCTCTAAAGAGGATATTATTGGTTACACGGGGTTGGAGCTTCTGAGGGCAAATGTAACCAATTTGTGGTCTGACTTGTCTAAAGAGTGGCCAAACAGGGGGTATGGAACATGCTTGAAGGGGATAATATCTCTTATGAACAATGAAACTATTCTGCAGTTACCAGCAGGCTTAAATCACGACAGGCACAAGAGTCTGGCATGCAGTTGGTGCTTTCATTACACTTGAACCAAGTATCAGTGACTACACAAACATGGATGGATTCATGGTGCAAAAATGCTTTCAGCTCAGGCAGTTTATTATTAAGGCTTCTGGGATCGAGAAGAGACACTTTGATGATTTCTAATCTATGATTAAATTTGTTGGTTAGGGTGGGAAGTTCATTAAATGAACACTGCCTTAAAAAGGCACAATGGGGGTAGCAAAATCTTTGGCCAGAAGACAGAAACTCTTGAATGAGAAGTGTCAACCATCATGTACAAAGCAAGCTGAGAGACAAACTGACCCTCTTAAGAATGACTCCAACTACTTAGCCAAATATTGTACCCAATTATCTTTCCTTGAATCCAAGAATCATTCTTGGTGAAGGGAGGATTCTTACCTTTGACTATATCTTGCTTAGCAAGCTTAAGCAAGTCCTTCTGTGTATGCTTTTATAAATTATTTCATCAGATCATTCAATCCTATGTGGACCATAATAAAGTCAAAGTCATATTTATTACATGACAGAGTCCCTGGGTTCCAATATGTCAACAATCCTGGCTCCAGAGAGGTAGCCAGTTATAACTCTGTTCTTATTCAGCCTAGTGTGCACAGCATCAGTGTCTCTCGCAATGGTGTCACCAATTAGGATGTTTTCAGATTTATTCTTATTATATGGTGGAGTGTTATGTTGCTTGTGGCATGTTGATGGAGGGGTTCATGTAGAAGATGTGTTTGGTAGGTTGCATTGATGTCTACAATTAAGAGTTCTAGGATGCTGTGGCAGAGACTTTTTATGGTGTCAGCATATTACAGCTTACTATTGTCAGTATGAGGATGTTACAGTGGTGTGGGAGAGGTAAAACAGTGTCATGCTCACTGCATGCATGAGATTTTGAAAGAGCTGCAGCCAGGACTCTTTGCACTTCTGACAGATTTAATCTGTTGGGTTAAGGCAAGCATTCATTCTCAGTGAGTACAAGTCAGTTCTTACACTGCCATAGGATACCAGATTAAAAGACTAGCAATAAATGGAGGGGGGGGGGTCTTTCTCTCTATGCTGTTCAGTGCTATTTTTTATAGTAGTATAGGACAGAAAGAAGGAGAAAACCCGTCACCCTGAATATGTAGGAAACAACACACAAATGTGTAGAGATGATGACAAGGATGTGCAAAGCAGTGCAGGTCCATGCAGATACACAGAACAGATTAGAGATAGTTGACCAAAAATGAGGGAAGAAGGATTTTTGCTGTAAAGACTTTGGCAAAACTTGACTTTTGCACAGTTACATTTATCCAGCTACAAATTAGACTGTGGTGTGCTTAGTGCAACTGGGAACATCTGATATTAACATATAGCAAACAGTAAAAAGTAAAGGACCAATGAGAAGCGGGTATGCATTCACATCACTTTGTGCCTGGCCACTTAGAAATAGTAGAAATTATTGTACGGTCACAGCAAGAACCACTGCTGTCTCAAGATGATTTCCATACCAGAAGCAACCTACTCATAAACACTGAATATACACAAGAAGTGAAGTTACTAATTGAAAACATTAAAAGCAGTTGAGGCAAAACAGATTTAATTCAACAAATTAGCAAAGTGAACTTAAGTGCAGTGGATAATGCAAAAAAAAAGAAAAGAACCTAACCAAATTAGTTCTACTGTAATAAATATTCAGAACAATGTTCTAACTCCTCAGGACACCAAGACAGATCTCTGGAGTTTTTCTTAAAAGAAAACAGGAGTGTGCAGCTGATATAAGGATGCAGCAAACAGGAAAATGTAAAAGAACAAGAAAAAGCAGCTATTAATTTGACCTGTGAGTGCCTAGATTACATAGAAGTAGCAGTAATTAATGTAAATTAAAAAAAAAAAAAACTTCTTATTTATTTATTTTATATTTGTTGACCGGGCTAGTCTAGCTGGATACATGTCCATTTTCAGTAGAGGCCCGGGGAGAAAAGCTCCAAGCATAAGTAAATTACAAAATACAATAATTAAAAAATTACTAGATTCAAATACATTAGAGAGCAAAAATGTTTGGAAGAAAAAGTAAAAATTGATTTTGTGAACAATAGTACAGAGTCTTTGCATAGGTTTAAGAAACAATCAGGTACAAAGTCTTTCGTAGGTTTAAGATACAATCAAGTACAAGTTTACACAATATTTTAAAATTATCATTCATTAAGTCAAAGAAGGAGAAAGAGAAAAGTCAGGAAAACACAAGGGCTAGTATAAAGTTAGCTTCTATTGATTAATGCTGCAGAGGGGCCAAGCCCAGGAGGAAGGGGTATAGCAAGAAGAGAAATAACAGGAAAAGTATGATTCAGTCAGGCTTAGAGCAGGGACAAAGCCAATGTATGTTTAGATGTTCTTTGAGATGTTTCTTGAAGAGTGGTGTAGATGAGAGAGAAGTGAGTGTTCTAGGAAGCTTGTTCCAGATTCTGCCCACAACATTGGTAAAAAGTGAGTCCCCAGCTTTATTATTAGATTTAATATTGGAAATTAGTAGCTTATTAGCTGAGCGTAGTGTTGTAAGATTTTTATATGGGGAGATCAGGTTAGAGAGGATAGGGGTATTATGTGGGTGATGAAGAATTTTTTGTGTGATCACAAGTTGATTATATAGTAGTTGGTTTTGTAGTTCTGACCATCCAAGTTGTTTAAGGTTGAGACAGTGGTGGGTTCTAAAAGAGGAGCCAGTGGCAAATCTGACTATATTATTATAGCTAGTTTCAAGCTTGCTAAGATTGTGCTTTGATAGATTGGTATATATGGCAGAAGCATAGAATAGGGTAGAAGTGAGATGAGTCTGGGCTATGGTGGTTCTAGCTAGCTGTGTGAGGAAGGGTTTGATTCTATACAGGGAACTTAGATTTTTATTGACAGCTTTTATAGTATTGTTGATATGATCATCATAGCTGAGGTTATGATCTATGGTTATGCACAGGAGATGTGTAGTAGTATCAGGAGAAATACTAGTTCCATTATTAGAGGTAATTGTGAAGTGGATCTGTGGTTACTTTTGGGTGGGAGCAAAAAGTAATAATTTTGTTTTTTTGGGGTTAAGGAGGAGGCAATGATGGGTGAACCAATTTTCAACAGAGATGAATACAGTTTGAGTAAGGGTCTAGAGAGAGATTGATGACTTAGCAGTACAGATTAAAGTAGAGTCATCAGCATATTGTATAAAGGTGGCTTGAGGAAAACAGTATGGAGATCATTAATAAAAATGGAAAAAAAGAAGAGGGCCTAGGATAGAGCCTCGAGGGACTCCAATGTTCATGGGGAGGGGTGTGGAGAGATTATTGTCCCAGAGCACTGCTTGCTGTCTATTTTCTATATAGGATTTAAACCAAAGAACTGCTTGTGGGTCAAGAGATTGGGCTTTTAGCGCACTGATTAGTAAGTTATGGTTAACCATATCAAAGGCTTTTGATAGGTCAATGAATAGTGCAGAAGAGAGAGAGTTATTGTTTCGATTCCTGTTTATACAGTCAGTAAAAGTTAGCAGGGCAGTAGTAGTAGTGCTATGAAAGGGCCTAAAGCCATGCTGGCAGTTGGCAAGTAAATTATTGTGGAGCAGGTGTTGAAGTAGTTGATGGTGAATACATTTTTCCATTATTTTGGCTAGTGGAGAGAGTAATGCAATTGGTTGGAAGTTGGAGATATCAGTGGATTTGCCTCCTTTATGTAAGGGGAGTATGTGGGAGACTTTCCATATGGAATGGATGGTACCTTCTGTGATTGTTCTGTTTATAAGGATGGATATGGGATATGCTATGGCTTTGGAAGCTATTTGAAGGTATTTTGCTTGCAGGCGGTCAGCAGAAGGGGTGCAAGGTTTGAGTTTTTGAAGGAGTTTGCAGATAAGGGATGTTGGCACAGGTTGTATATGGAAGGAAGGAACTGAACTGGTTGTATATTGTGAAGGACAGGGGGTAATGGGAGATAGTGTTTTTGCTAGAGTTTGAATAGCCTTAGTGAAGTAATTGTTAAAGGCATCAGCTATTTGCATAGGACTATTATGGGGAATTGAGGATGGGGTTGGAGTTTTAGCCTGTCCTGGTTTGAGAAGTTTATTAATGCCTCACCAAAACTTTTGAGGGTTTTTTGAGTGTGATTGTTGAAGGTGGGAATAATAGTTTTTCTTTTCTAAGATAATGTCCTTTTTGGTGGCATTTCTTAGCTGTTTAAAGTATAGGTGGTCTGCAGAGCTCTTAGAGGCTCTCCATTTGGCCCATGTTTTGTTCCGTTGGAACATCTTTTCTCTGGTTTGTTTTGTGAGCCATGGGGCTATTTTGGTCCTAACCCGGGAAGAGCGGAGGGGGGCATGGCAGTTTAGGATTTGTAGGAATTTTGTATTAAAGTAAGAAACTGCTTCATCCAGTTTAAGTTGCTTTAGAGGTGACCAGTTACAGGCCTTTAGCTCATTTTGAAAGCTCTCAGCTTGAAAGTGTTTTTTAGAATGGTAGGTTAAAAAATTGTTATTATTAGGGCTGTATGCTTTTTGTTTTGTTATGTAGGTTAGAACATGGTCACTAATGTCATCTGGGAGAGTTCCTGGTGAATAAGTTTCAGGATGACTGTTTATAAGGAATCAGTCAAGAGTAGTTTCCTTATTACTAGGTTTGTGGATTCTTGTGGGGGTGTTTATTATTTGAGCGAAACCATATAGATTTATGTGGGTGTTAGGATTGGGGGAGCTACATGTGGTCCAGTCTATGTTAAAGTCACATAGTACAATAGTTTCTTGAGGTAGGAGGGTGGAAAGGCTACTAAGAATATTTTCAAGAGTGTTAATATTATTTCCTGGAGGAATGTAGGAGCAGATTATATAGATAGATTTAGATTTATTAATTTTGGAGTTTGATGGTAAGGGTTTCTGCATTAGTATTAGAGGGTAGTAGCACATTATAGGATGAAACTAGAAGTTCAGATTTATACAAGATGGCTACATCCCCTCCCTTTTTGGATGTGCGGTCGCATCTTAGGATGTTATATCCAGGTGGGGTTATTTCTAGGTCATGAGTAGAAGGCTTCAACAAAGTTTCTGTAAGGCAAAGGATATCAAATGCATGCACTTGTAAAAGTTTGTTGTCAATGCTACAGATACTAAGTTGAGCTATTCTGAGAGAGTTACCTAATCTAATAGAGGTAGAAACATCATTAGATGTTTGTTTTTGTTGATTATTGTCAATTTGTGGAATTGGGCCAGGATTAGGATGACTGTCCCCATCTAATAGAAGATGCGTGGAATGTTTTAGCAAAGTCTTTATAATTTTATAGTACTTGGATAGGCTTGTCTTGTTGGTGAAGTAAGTAACATGGAAATATCTATGAAACCTTGGAAGTAGATAAGCTGACGTAGAGGTTATGTTGCTGTGGGAGAAGGAGTTGAGATGTGTAATTGGTAGAGTTTGCTGGTGGGGAGGTACTATATAAACCAGAAAGAAGTATTCATAGAAGGTTAGGGCATAAGTTAAGGTTAGGAATATTAATGAAGAAGTAATAAGAAGAGAGTTTTTGAGGATAGACATGCAAGTAGGCCATTTGAGATAGTAGGGTTAAGAGGTTATGTAAATTGTTGGATAAGGTAAAATAAGATATATAGTGTGGTAGAATATGTCACAGGAGGCTTGGGGGAGGGTAGTAGTGAAGATAAAGGTAGAGTGGAGGGGTTATTGTCACTTGCAATAGAGTGGAGATGATTAAGGAGAGAGTTAGATTAGAGGTAGAGTTGATAAGTAGTAGTTTAAGGTGATAGGGTAAGTAGTAAAGTAGGTGTGGCTAGAGAGGTATAAGTTTAACAGTACTGTGGGTGGGTGGAAATTGGGGGTAGGGTAGGGGAGTGGAGTGAGCCCGTAGGGCAAACGGAGTGGGTCAGAGCAAGTAGTGGAGGATTCAACAGAGACAATCAGTGAGCAGTAAAAACCCAGAGAGAGAAGGTGTAGCAGGTGAGTAGCTTCTAGTGGAGTAGGTATGATGTAGGAAAAAGGATAGTGAAGAGGGAAGAATAAAAAGAATAATAGTCTGCTGCAGGTAGAGGATGAGAAGAGTACAGACTAGGAGCAGACAGAGAGTATTAGGGGAATAGCTAGGCAGCAGGGCAAGGGAAGAGAAAATAGGAAAAAGAATGTACTGAGCTAAAACTAGCAAAAGTGGGGAAAGAGTAAGGGCTCTAGGCTAGATTAGACTGTCACCTAGTGGGCAGAAAGATTATTACAACAGGTGACCAAGAAAAGGAATTTATCAGGAATTTATTGCTGCTGTAAATAGTTTTGCAAATCTCATAGAGCAAGTTACAACCCAGTCTACAAAACACAAGAAGTAAATAAAAACAATGAATAATTTAATAACTATGTCCAATGAGTACCCGTTTGGTATGTACCTCACAAGACATCTGCAAAAGCTGGAAAGGCCACAGAAATACCTCACTAAAAGAATCACAGGCCTAAAGCAGATGCCATATGCTGACCGTCTAAAAAACTCCAGCTATACTCTGTGGCATATCATCTACTCAGAGGCGATCTCTGCTTAACATACAAGGCCATGTCAAACCCAGAGCTGTTGGACATGCTCCACTTAAAGAAATCCCAATCTCTCAGAGCCACACGCTCCAGGGATCTAAACCTTGTCATCACAATGAACAGAACATGCTGGAGGGATAGGTTCCTGACCCAGAGACTCCCCATACTCTGGAATAGACTGCCCATACATGTCAAGCAGAGCGCCTCATTGGCTCTCTTCAAAAGGAACCTTGATGATTGGATGGGAGATAGGAAATTCACCCCAGGGATCATGTCAGTCGCCCTGCTAGACAGGGGTCCAGAGAAGTAAATATTGTGGGAAGAAATATCCAGGAAATTGTTATGGCTAGGCTTGCATAGGCTCTAGGGCCGATAGCCTAGTACCAACCTATGAACCTATGAACCATGAGCAGGAAGTGTGCCTGACATTTAAGTCTATCGTGCATTCATTCCTAATACAGTTTTCTTAGTCTTTTCTTCGTGTGTCTGTTTTGGCATCACTCTCTTTCTTCAGTATTTAGTACTGGATCTCTGGATCTCTACCTGTAGCACATCACATAGTAATGATATATGGGGAGAGAATTCAGAGTGATGCACTGCACTTCTGTGCAAGCCTTGTGCAGCTAAGCAATGCTGTGTGGTTACATAAAGAGACATTAAATGTACAAATCAAGACACTTAGCATTTACATGCAACTGGGTCTGCTTCAGGGTAGATAAATAAGCATTGTTGCAGCTATGAAAGCAGACACATCTGAGAAGAACTATGCAAGAAGCATATGTAAGCAAAGAAACCCATATCTAGAAGTGTACAACAGTATCCAGAGTAGTGTTGTTCACTACAGTATACGATGTCATGAGAGAAGAAAGCATGAACTCACAGATATACCTCAAATGCATAGTGGTGCAAGTATTAGGATGTGAATGGTAATGTGTCATTTGCCAGGATTATAACAAGTAATATACACAGCTCTATAGCCATGTTTGTAGCTGCAGTGATGAAATACATAAAAAGGAAGAAAAAGAGTTCATAAGAAAAAGGGGAAAGGTCAAGTAGGGGTCACATAAGAGGGTAACATATAGGAATGTGCAGAATGGTGGGAAATAACATTTGTTTTCAGTAAACTGAGAGACTAAAGGGTAAAAAAAGGATAGGAAAGGGAGTAGGAAGGAATGCAGGTCCAGATAGACAAACACAGTAATTTAGGCAAACCGAGGTAGATTAGCACATACTAGGACCTGGAGATACGATGGAAACAGACAAAGAGAGGGTAGAAAAATGGTGATGTGCAGGGATGGACAGTGTACAGAGCATGACACAAGATGAGGGGATAAGACATGGTTGGAACAGGCTGTGATATGAGTAGTATCTGGCCCATAGGGGCATTACAGACATCTATGAGATGGATCAGGCTGACTGCTTGCATGAAAGACAGCTTTCCCTTCTGACCTGATGATTGGGGCTGTCAGGTAAGTCCACAATCTGTTCCAGGACACTGTCCATCTGGACCATCTTGGCCATGCATTTGCCCCATCCTCACAACTACAGCCTTCACCAGCTTTAGCTGTGGCTGTACCACCTCAGGAAATGTACATTGGCTACCGACCAGTTTGCGGCAAGCGCTCACCCACTTTCTACCAAGCTACTCCTGACTTCATCACCCTGTTGTTCCCCAGACACAGTCTCCAATAGGCAAGACATGGTGAAAGTGCTTGCTGAGCAAATAATTTATTAGGACCCGAAGTAAAGAGACCCGATTGTATGTTTATCATAAGTGAATCTGTCTTAATAATGAGCAAATTATATTTAAAATATCATAGCTCTTCTGAGAGGAACTATCTGCAGCTGATTGTAAGCCTGTCACACCTCCTACAGTAGGCAAAACAATTACTGTCACATCCTACTCATGGTGAATGAGAAAAAGCACATCAGAAAACTGTGGGAAGTGTATAGAAAGATGCTAAAATGACAGATAAAATTCATGGTGCAATTCAAATGCTCCCTATTTACTAGTCATGAAATATGCAAATGTGTATCCTGTGCATACGTAAAAATATGTACACAGAAGGTGACACTGCTATGTACAGGGACATATTACATGGTGTGCATATATTATGAGATTGTGCAGCATAACCCCTGCCCACACACACAAACACACATGCAAAACAGTATCATATACAGATTTCCTAAGCTTACATTGACAATGCATACCAGTAACAGTAACTGTAAAAAAAGCATATATCAGAATAACAGAAGAAAAAAAAAAATCAGTCCAGTTACTCTGACATTAAGGGTGATGTCACCTAACCGCCTACACCACTGGTAATCTAATTAATGCTTTCAGTGTTTCCACATCTTGATGAGGGTCACGGATGACCACAACTCCTCAGCCAGGTCATAAATGGTTGCCACCTATTCATAGTACTAATGTATTACCTGCTAGTTTAGTTTCTGTAATTGTTAAGTTTCTGTAACTGAAATAATTAGTTTCTGTAATTTAACTTGTATTTTTTCCTGTATTTTTCTGTATTTTACATATTTTTTTCTTAATACTGTTATGTGGAGCTTTTCTCTCAGGGCCTCCACTGAAAATGGACTCTCCTAGGCCCAGTGGACTTTCCCGGTAAACAAATGCAATAAATAAATAAATAAATATGCACATAGCAGGACATTTGTTACAAAAAATGTGTATATTCTGAAAGAGAAGCAATATGCTCAGTTAGTGCTGAGTACTTGTCTTCGGTGTAGCATTAAAATAAAGGCTTGATGGTATGGAGTTTTAGTTGTATTTGTGTTAGCTATCATTTTTATTTTAATATTTTTATTCCTAGTTTTCTGCAAGACATAATGAAAAATTAAAAAATATTTTCTGATCTAAAACTACAGGATAGTACCCATTTTTATTTTCACATCTGGCAAATATGGGATGTCCTGCAAAAGTGGGACAGGTGATTATTGTAAGATTATACAGGACATTCATTTTTAAGGCACCATCAGTGGGGTCCAATAATCACATCTTGAAATGTTTTTGATGGAGATGGAGTATAATTTTGCTGTCCTTCATAACTATGTAGGTGCTCTGTGGTGCACCCTGCAGAAGCTGCAGTTCTCCCAAATGTCTCCTGAAAAGTTTCACAGACAGCAGAAATGCTAGCCTGTGAATCATGCTCACAAGGTGATTTTTGAATCGGGGTGCTGTGCCTGTAGCTGCAGGATTTGCATATTTGTGCTCATCTCCTGCATGAGCTGGTTGCCATGAGCTACCACAGATAAGCAGAAGCAGGAAGCTACTCCTTAGGTCATAAATGCTAAGCAGCAGAATAAAACGATCCATCAGAATTTCTGCAACCTGACCTAATTTGCCTGTGCATCATACAAACAAGTATGTCATGAGGAATGCAACTCCACATCATAGCAGAGTCGTAAGTGTGTTACTGTTACGCCACACCATGCCAAGACAAAGGCACATTCCACAACAACTGACAGGTTGGCCATGGGATAGGGGTGGGTTATGAATGAACATGAGTGCTGATCCGCCACACTTTCTTTAGATGATGGTGCTGCTGTTCTTTCCATGCTGCCCATGTGTTTGCATAGGTTCAATTGTATCACTATCCTGGGATTGAACAGAGTATTTCTCACCAGCATAACTTGGAGTATGAAACATACTGAAAACATGCTGCAGTATCCCATAGGCATGCTAAGACAGCAGAAACAGGCTTTGAGTAGGCCAAACACACACTCTACATTAACCAAATATTTATGCATATGCAGTGTAATATTGGTGCTGTGCCATGCGTTGTGATGTCTTTATGAAGTCATAAGCCAGAGCTCCAGCAGGTATTGAGCATCACCTACAACGGAGTATAAGAATGTATGCGTGTGGTGGTGGTGGGCATACCTCTTAACTGACCAAATTCTTGCCTCATATTTTTGGTCTTTTCTTCATAAAATGTGTGGTTTTCCAGCAAATCATTAGGATGATCTGAGGACTGAAGTCACTAAACAATGACATACATTTGAGTTTCAGGCTTTGTATCCTTCAGAAAATGCATGTTAATACAAATCCTGTTATTCTAACAGCTTTCTACATTTATAAGAGAAATATTTAAAATCTGTCCCTATTTTGGGCCTTTGTCCTCCCATTATATCAAACTTTGTCCAGATTTCTTGCACTGAGAAGTTGAGAGGTATGGGACAAGATAATTCATTTACAAATACTGAAAATACAGACATACATCATAATGTTAGCCGCATCACCTGCATTTACCACCTAAAATGGCCCTCTGGAGTTTTAATGTACAGGAAGTCTCATTATAAATGAGATGCTTGCCATAGAAAAGACTTGTATGAACTATCTGAGTGCTGCACTCATATGTTAGCTTTGACCACATGCATATCACACAGACACTTTCCATGGTAATTACAGACTGGTAGCCCATTCTATTCACAAACCTTTGTGAGTGTGGGCCAGGTCATTCCTTTATTGATACTCATGTAGAATCTTCAGTCGTCAGTACCTCAGAGAAGCAGGCAATATGATACAAGATATACATGCTATTAGCTTTTTTCTATAGTGTTCTAAGAAATAATATATGCTCTAATACATGTAGAAGCATTATGCTGGGGGACTAGTTCAGTATCCTGGAAATGAAGTGTCCAAAATACCCAACTTGTCCCAAACATACTTATGAATGTTACCTGTTGATAGCACAGAAGGAGCTGTATATGCCTTGGTCTCCACATTTATGAGAACAAGCATTTCTATCAATTATCTCTATTTCCGACTCTATGCTATTGCATAACTGCTGGTGCTCCAAAGATTTTCACTATTTGCAAGACTGAAATTCTTAGGGAGCCTTGTACATTATTACAGGAATATCCTTAATATTGATCCTTCCCCACTGACTACTTTTATGCTGTGCA